>NW_011961629.1:0-2416 GCF_000949405.1 Vollenhovia emeryi
AACTTCATCCGAAGAATCCAAAATTTTGTTGAAGTTTTACAACAAAACCGACAGCTGTCTTCGCGAGAAGACGCAATAAAGATTCATTCTTTAATTCATTCGCAATTATCAGCGGGAGCTTTTACAGATATGATCGAGCACGCTTGGTTTGCATCGAAATTAATTTCTCTCGCTGATAATTGCAAATGAATCTTTATTACGTCTTCTCGCGAAGACAGCTGTCGGTTTTGTTGTAAAACTTCAACAGAATTTTGGATTCGTCGGATGAAGTTTTTCACTTGACGATAAATAAATTTCAATTTTCACAAATTTATTACTCCGAAACTAAGGCCTATTCAATCAAACGCCGGGACACGTATCTCTTTTTTTCACCTCCAGAATAACCAAAAAAATTGGCATCGAAATCCCAGGGTGAGTCACCTGAGCTTCCCCTTGTGAGCTTAGAATGGCAAGTCAAGTTGCAAATATATACTCACTTGCCTTAATCTTAGTCATGAATAGAGTCTTGGTCATGCATTACTGAAGGCACGACTAAGTTTAGAATGGCAAGTCGAGTTACTTACGAATATATACTCATTTGCCTTAATCTCAGTCGTGAAGAATAGAACCTTGGTCATGCGTTACTGAAGGCACGACTAAATTTAAAATGCCAAGTCAAGTTACTTACAAATATACATATACTCGTTTGCCTTAATCTCAGTCATGAAGAATAGAATCTTAGTCGTGCGTTACTGAAGGCACGTCTAAGTTTAAAATGCCAAATATACATATATACATACATATATATATATATTTTGACAACAGCGCTGGCTTTAGGCTTTGCCGTACTTGACTAATATTTGAATGATAGTTCAAGAGTCGCTTTACACTCTAAAAATAAGACGTACAAGTAGATTTATCGTGAAAAAAAACGGATAAATTCTCGCAAGAGCGTTGAAATTATTACAGCTGAAACGTAGTCTGTATCCCTCGATTATGAATCTTTTTCTCTAACGTGAACTCGTGAAGAGTGAGAAAATTTCATTGACGAGTTTAATAATTTATCAATGAAAGCTTTCACTTTTCACGAGTTTCACGCTAAAGAGACAGATTCAGGATTGAGCCACTGATTTCTTTCCGGTCTCTCTAAACGACTGCTTTGTACAGTCTTGAAGCCGGCGCAAAAGTATTATGTACATAGTGATATTTATGTATCTCGATGTTTTGTTGTGAAATCTTTGTGTATACGTGTAAACGCGTACACGCCAAACGTTCACATGCCACTGCTGCTCAAGTGACGTATCTCCCACGTTGGGCGGCGCGAGGAAGAAATCCGCTTGAAATCCACAATTACTGTGCAATGTCAATAAGATGATAGAAGAGATCCGTCGATAATACGGTTGACGCGATAAGAGATTTTATTGTATCCTGTTACAAGGTATAGAAATATAAGGAAGAGTTGTTGAGCAAGAGCGTGATTTAGATAGACGACTTTATATTTCTCCGTGGACTCGTATACACAGTATTTGTCTGAAATAAAGTGTTAAGTGTTGAAGCATGAGTCTAGTGAATCTGTTGTACGTCGCTTTTTATCTTCGTCAGTTGATACGAATGAAATAATTTTCAATTCAATCGAGTATCGATTCAGATATGTAGATTTACTACTGGTCCCAGTCATAAAGCTGTGTTTTAAGACCGTCAAATAATCGGCGCGCAGCTATTTGCATTTATGTACAAAATAATACCAGACCGGATTGTGGACTGCATAGTAGACAATTTTCTTACGAAAAACATCGAGGTTTGAAGTCTAATTCGTATCGCATTATGTATTTGAAAGTTAAAAATTAGAATTAGACTTCAAACCTCAATGTTTTTCATATGAAAATGTTCTACTGTGCAGTCCACAATTCGGTCTGGTATTATTTTGTACATGAATGCCAGTAATAAAAGATTTACAAACGCAAAAACTGTATGCGACTCTGTCGTTCAGTTCGACCGTGAGTGGCAACTTTTCTAATTGATTATAAAATCCATATTGATCCTGTCATTGATAATTTTTTAACGATCTTTCGGGAAATTTAAGAGAGCTCTGTTAAAATGTTCCGTAATCCCTGGGACTCTCCAAGTCCGCTTGTTAGACTTGCCGAGCCTTTAAGCTGCTCCGAAACAAAATTGAAGACATTGCTGCAAGAAAGAGGCAAGTCCACATTTTGGCGAAAATGATGTTTTAACATCATTATATGCAACGTTCCAAGCCCGATCGATTGGTGTAAAAACGACGTACGTAAGTGCATTGTTAGTTAAATAAACTGAGATTTTTGGACTTGCCCTCCTAAGCAGATTGGTGCAAGAACGAGGTAAGTCCGCACTTGCCTCGTTCTTGCACCAATCTGCTTAGGGGGGCAAGTCCAAAAATCTCAGTTTATTTAACTAACAA
>NW_011961630.1:0-2416 GCF_000949405.1 Vollenhovia emeryi
AATATAATATATAATATTAGTAATAAATAGAGATAAGATAGTCAAAAGCTTGAAAAATAATTTTACAAAACGTATAATAAAAGAAATCATACGAGTCAAAGAAAAATTTTCATTTTTCTTTTATTCTTGTTTTATTTCTTTGAATAAACTCTTTGATATCATATTTGTTATTTCTGTCTTGCTCGTTTAATAAAAACAACTTAACGTATAGTAAAACATGAGAGAGTGAAAACAGAAACAAAAAATTCTGTTGTTATAAGTTATGTAAAGTTAACAACCAAATTGCAGTTAAAAGAACGATCAAATTATTAAGAGAGAAATACGAAGAATGCTGTAGAAATAACCTCTTGGCGTCAATGGAAGTAAAATAATAAATAAAGTTTATTTTTCGGAAATCGAAATGTCCATTTTAATGTACATTAATGTAATAATACGTTCATTGTATGATGAAGCAGGATTAAATATACTAATGCAATATTAATACACGAACAATAGTATTGTTCTCTCAAACCCGTATTATTTTCGTTTTCTAAATAATCAATATAATTGTATAATTTTAAAATTATGTTTTGAGTAAACTTTTCAACTTTTCGGAATTATATTTTTGTATTTACGTTAAGGAAATATAATTTTTTTTATACAATAGTTAAATATAAACTTCAAAATGTGTAGACAAATTTTTGTTAAATAAATCATGGAACATCCTGTATATGATTTTGCTAAACTATACTTCTTTAACACATTTAAATATTTCTTGTTATCTCTTCGATAATAAGTGTAATTTACTGTATATAATTTATTTTTTATTTAATCTTTACCAGTAAAGTGCCTAGCCCTAAAGAAAAGCGCTGTTGCTCATTTCCTATGTCAATAAGCTTAGTATCGCCTCGATCTGCGATAATCCCAGTATCAATGTCATAATTGCCCACCTAATTAAAAAAACACTCAATTAACTGAAAATTATTAATTACTGGTCTAGTTTATTATTACATACATAAAATTCATTAAATTATTAGAAAATGGATCGATCGGATCGTAAATACTAATAAATAAGCCATATATTATTTTCTTGCTCTGTAAATTCTGTTAGAAAATTTTATTATTCTAATATTATATATTTTTTAAATATTATATATTATCTATTTTTTACAATTACAAGGTATTTTTCGTAAATATTATGTAGAAGTATATTATTTTTTATACTAAATTATGAATAAATAGATATTAAATATTGCCAGAAGATTCATATTTTTTGCAATATTTTTTATTTATACAAAGTGTTCTACTTTCAATAATATAATTTTTTTACAAGCTGTTAGTGCTGCAATAAATATTATTTGTATTGCTAAAGAAATAATGATACAGATTATGATGATACAATGTATAGTTTATACATACTGATTTTCCGTAAACACTTCCGATGACGGCTAGCAATAAGAATACATATACTGCCCGCATTGTCAAGTACGTTAATGTCACAGAATTTGTATTTAGTGTCTGAAAATATTAAACTTGGCTGTTTGACTCGTTTGAGAACTCTCTTATAAAGGAGTCCATATCTTATCATTTTTTGAAAATATGTTAAAATTACAGTACAAAAGTATTGTTGCAAAACTCTTAAAAGAAGTCATTTTTATTATCGCAAGTAAATATATTATCATACGCACATACATATGTCGTTTAAGTAATTTCGTAGTTGTACTTTTTTGTAGTTTTTAAATACAAAGTTTTGGTATAATATATGCAATATTCTATTTAATTTATATAGATTTATTTAAGGTAACTTCTGCATAAACAGACCAAAAATTTAAAAAATTGAAATTTGAATATTTCCCTTTTGTTATATTTTTTCATTCTATAAATTATGGATGTTTGCGAATCAGTCGATTATAGAAGTAAACTAAAAAATTAAATAAAAAGTAATTAAAATAAAAAAAATTGTGGAATTATTCATCGTGGAAATTAACTTTTGTATATGTATAATCAAGTGGGCATAAATAAAATAATGGATTAGATATTATATATTATATATTTACTGTTATTATTTTTTCTAATTCACAAATAGTGAGTCCTATATACTTTGTTTAATAATATGTAATAAATTACACTCTTCTTAATAAAATATTTAAAATATATGTACTCAAGCTTGCCTTTTTTTGGTGATAGAGCTAATATTTTGCTTACGACGATGACAGAAACATATACATTTGCATATTTATAATTGATAATACTAACAATTATCAAATAGTAACCAGTTTAACAATTACTTAATTTCAGTATGTACGAGTGAAGTGGGTGAAGTGACTTATCTACTTGTTTAATGTTACTTTTATATTACTTATATTTCTGCATCGATAAAATTATGCAGAAATTTCTAAGAGTTAACAGTCAATTCAAAATATCGTAAATCTTTTTA
>NW_011961631.1:0-2416 GCF_000949405.1 Vollenhovia emeryi
AAACGAGATCAGGGATAATTAAGTAACAGATCACTTGAAAAGGGTCCAAATCCAGGACCGAAACGTCGTTTTTATTTTAAATAAAGGCATTGGCCAGTGTAGGTCGTTTTTGTAAAATACTCATCATTGTTTTGAATTGCTGGCGATATCATATCTACCCCAAAGTTAAATCTAATAGTTAACTATTGAAAGTCCAATAATTAATTCGCTCTCAATAGTTTTTTTTATAAGGGCTATCACATCATACTCCTCATCAATTTCATGTCATTTTGACTAGGTTTTGACTGGATAATATTAACCTAAGTACAAATTTTTTGCTAGGAAGAAATCTGTGGAAGATTATATGTTACAGAATAATTTTAATTTTCTGATATAAAAGAAAAAACAATATTTCGCATGCTTTGTTGATTATAAAATTAGGCAACATGTTCAGATTATATAACTGTTTGCACTCGTTGATTATGCTTATCTAATGTGTCGCAAATACATGTCCAGTTTGGGCATTTTTGTAATATATCAATATTTATGAAAGTACTTGAGAAATACTTATGTTTTTTATTTTGTTATCTGTTCCATATATTAGGCGATGAACGAAACATTGAAGAAAATCTCAAGAATAATGAAATGCAAGAAACAGATTCTGAAAGTGTGGAAAATAATTATCAGCAAGATGAAATGTTAAATGTTTCTGCTTTCCTGGACAAGGAAGAAGGTACCTATTGAAATATTTAATATAAATCAATTTCTATATAGGGTTCTGTCTGATTCACGCATAATGCATTATTTATCCTTGTTTAACATTCGGTGAATAACAAGGATTAATGATACATTATGCGCATCATGCGTGAATCGGAAAGCACTGTTACACTGTTAACTATGTTAATGTAAGTATATTTACTAAATACTTTTTGTTTTTTTACAGTACAAAATTGTGATTTAACAATAGAGGACAATCATGGAAGATTATTCCAAGAAATTAGTAACATAAAAGGTAAAATTACAGGTTTCTAGACTTTAACTGTTGTAATTTCTTTTATTTTCATTTCTATATTGTATCTTCTATAAATATTTCTCCTTCTCTGATTTTCTTTTAGAACAATGCCTTTCTATTCGTCGCATGCATGCTACTCTTATTGTCACTTTGAAAAGTATTGATCAAAGACTGTCTAAAATAGAACAAAAACCATCGATATCTGAAGGAATAAAATATGACCTCATAGAAGCATTCTTACCTCTAAAAGATGTGACTAACGTGAATAATTTTGAAAACTTTATCTCTATTAATAACGCAGCTGCTAAACAATATGTAAGTACTCGGGGAAAAAATAATTATACATTATTATACGCATCCAAGAGCACAGTCGTTCACTGAACGGCTAAGTAGCAATAAAATGTGATCGGTTCTTACCTTTGAATCCAACCAATCACATTCAATTGCTACTTAGCCGCTCAATGAGCAGTCGTGTTACTGGGTGCACCTATTATATATATATAAATTTTTTTCTCTATATGCGGTCTTATGTAATCATATGTAATTGTACATGTTCATATCAAAAGAAATGCTATTGTTCAAATACAATTAAAATAAATACTTATATGATCATGGCAATTTGTCGATACACTCCTTTTCACGCGTGATACGTATAACACATTATTTATCCTTGTTCATCGAATATTAAGCAAGGATAAATAATGCATCATGTGCATCATGTATGAAATGAAATGCATCCGTGTCATGATATTAACGTGTCATGATATTAACGTTTTATTGAATAAAATAATTTTTTTAATTCTATAGCATTTTTTCGTGCAAACATATATAACATACAATTAAAAATGTAGCCATATTAAGACACACACTATAAATTTATATATAATACTGGATGCTTTGCAGCTAGCGGCACAAATCGACACAAGTATAATTCTGTCTTTAGTGTTCGTTGGATATTGAACAAAAACAGAATGATGCTGATGTGTCGATTTGTGTCACTAGCTGCAAAGCGTCCATTTTATATATATCTTATATATATAAGTTTATATATGCTTGCCTTAATATGGCTACATTTATAATCGTATTATTATACAGGGTGTCTGATGCAAAAGTAGCAATTTTGGAAATAGCGGTAGATGGGGTTAAACTAAGGAGAAATATCATGTACCGAGGTACAAAGTAACAATAGTTATCAAGATATAAATTTATACGTTTGAGCGAATGAGGATGCAGGAGACGGTAGGCCGGACTCGGGAGGCATTTAAGAAAATCGATCGATGAGCGGGAGGTGGAGCGACGCGCGAGATACACCGTGGTGGGAAAAAACCTAGGTGCGGCGGGGAGCGCGGCGCGGGCGGCGAGCGCGGCAGCGAGCGCGAGCGGCGAGGAGCGTGGTGCGGGCGGCGAGGGGGGCAGCGAGCGCGA
>NW_011961632.1:0-2417 GCF_000949405.1 Vollenhovia emeryi
CAGTCGCAGCGCTATTTTTAGAAAGAAAGAAATCGTGAAGTCCACTGGACGTAACACTACCAATCAAATTATTCACAGATGCATCGTTAGATGGCTTGGGAGCGATATTGAAACAAACACAACCAGATGGAAAGAACAGACCAGTAGCATATTTTTCTAAGAAATTAAATGAGGTTCAAAAGGAAAAAAAAGCCATATACTTGGAGTGTCTAGCTATAAAAGAGGCTGTAAAATACTGGCAACACTGGCTCATAGGAAGACAGTTTGTGGTCTACACAGATCACAAACCCTTAGAAAATTTAAATATCAAGGCTAGAACAAATGAAGAATTAGGCGAATTAACATACTACTTGTCGCAATACAACTTCGAGATAAAGTACATACCAGGGAGAGAGAACATAGAAGCAGACTGCCTGAGCAGAAATCCGGTACTGAACCCAGAAGAAAATAGAGAAGAAGTCTTAAAAATAGTAAACTTAATAAAAATAGAAGAGATACAGACAGATCAAAAGAAAAACGAGATAATAAAAAACAAAAACCAATCTAATAGAGGAAAACGGAATATTTTACAAGAAAGTAAAAAAAAAGAAAAAGATAATTGTGTCAGAAGAATTTAGCAAGAAGATCATTAGAGAGGTACATAAAGAATGGTGTCACATAGGCATTAGACAAATGCAAAAGAAAATTAGTCCTTTTTACACAGCGAAAAACATAACGAAAAACATAAGAGAAGCGTGTAAAAATTGCGAAACGTGTATCAAGAATAAATCAAGAGGTCAAGAAAAATATGGCTTGATGTCACACCTAGGGCCAGCAACAAAACCATTCGAAATAACATCGATAGACACCATCGGCGGCTTCGGGGGATCTAGGTCAACGAAAAAGTACTTGCATCTCTTAGTAGACCATTTTACGAGATTTGCTTTCATCTTGACATCAAAAACACAGAGTGCTGGTGACTTCATTAAATTAGTGAGAAATGTACTAGAGACAGATAAGATTGGAATGATTCTCACCGATCAATACCCAGGAATCAATTCAAGAGAATTCAAAGAGTTTCTGGAGACGAGCAACATAAAATTAATTTTTACAGCTGTAGATACACCATCCTCGAACGGTTTAAACGAAAGACTGAATCAGACACTAGTCAATAAAATTAGATGTAGAATGAATGAGAAAGAAGAGAAAAAGGCTTGGACGACAATTGCAAGAGAATGCGTTGATAAATACAATGAAACGGAACACTCAGTCACTGGATTTGCGCCAAAATACCTATTAGACGGTACAAATGTGACTATTTTACCAGATAAATTAAAAAGAGAAACGAATATAGAGGATTGGATCAGAGACAGAGAATTGGTATTAAAAAATACCATCAAATCACATAAATACAAGAAACTATTCGATAAAAACCGGAAACAATATAAATTCGAGGCGGGAGATATAGTATATGTAGAGCAGAGTATTCCAACCGGTCACGTGACTGTTCCCCCACCAAGATTCCGCCGGTAAGCAGTCTCCGCCTGAAGTTACCCCCTCTCATGACTGCCTTCCGTTCGTCACATCGCGTATTCAGAAGCGATGCTCTTTCAGCGGAACAGCGTTTTTCATTTGATACGCGTCGATGCGCCAGCGCGGCGCCTTGGTAGGGGAAAGAGTGAGCTATGTGGGGGACAAGCGCCAGCGGGCGAGAAGCAGGGGGATCAACCGCACGGCGTGCGCGAGTTGGAATACTCTGATGTAGAGAATGGAAACAAACTGAATAGAAGAAAGTTAGATATACTGAGAACCGGACCGTTTGAAATAGTGGAGAAAATATCAAACTCAATTTACAAAATTAACACCGGAAGAAGAAAATCTGAAACAAATCTATTCCATATAACAAAATTGATACCAATTGTAAAAGAAGAAAATGAAGCAGATAAAAAAGATTTAGAAGAGGACACATAACACAACAAGAAAAGTATTATTGAGAATTTTCACCCCAGGTGGGGGAGATGTAAAGAAAAGGTATTTTCTTTATTCAAGTTTTGCCGCGCTTCGCGAGTAGTCCCATAGGAACATTTCTAGTGAGAATAAGGTATAAGTAAGAGCTAGTAAGATAGAGGTTAATGGAAGGAGAGAGAGCGAGTGTAGCACGTAAAGAACACACGTGCTAATATCTCACGAAAGAATAGAGATAGATAAATAGTCGATAATAATTGATAAAGAGCGAAATTGGAGGTGTAACTGAGGAAGTGGCTTTAATTGTCGTTTTCTCTTGTTACAGGTAAGAGTGTAAATACTGTATATACCATTGTAATGTACTTAGTAATAAAATCAAAACTCTTGTTACAGAGCAACAAATTGAGTTATCTTCCTGAAAATCCTCAATAGCTGTAGTTGTCTTATATATATATATATATGTATATATATGT
>NW_011961633.1:0-2417 GCF_000949405.1 Vollenhovia emeryi
CCGTGGTCAATCGCAACGTGGTCAATCGGGACCGTGGTCAATTGCAACGTGGTCAATCGGGACCGTGGTCAATTGCAACGTGGTCGATCGGGACCGTGGTCAATTGCAACGTGGTCAAGTGAAAAGTCAAGTGAAAATGCTGGTCTGATCGACGACGACGACGACGACCGGGACGAAGACGACAAAGACGTTTCTTAATCCAAAATTTAACAAATCTGACTTTTGCATTGCAATACCTCCACTCCTGGAGCACGTAGGAGAAAAGTAAAAACACTTTTATCATGCAAATCGTACCCAAGCTATCGATTAAGCGCAGTCTCAATTTCGTCGGATCAGCCGTTGTTGAGATCCGAAAATCTGAGGGCCCGTCAACTCGTGTACTCGCGTAAACTTACACGGTCGGTCTCGCACGCGTGTACTAGCTACGCTTACACTTGGCGCGAGACACTACCGTGTCTCGTGATAAAGGTTATAGAACGTTTCTAATTACTGCTTATATATCAGTCTAATATTCCTACTAGCACACATATAAAATCCAGGACATTTATCGACTAAACATGTTTTTTTCTATGCTGTCGTAGTATTTTAAAATAGAACCGTTGCAACACAACTGTTGAGCGTAGATTCATAATAGTTAAGAAATAATAAAGAAAATTTTAAAATTCCATCATAGAAATAAAGTAAATCTGTAAATGTACACAGATTGAAAAATTGTAAACTATGTCGTAAAGTAGTTTGATTCTTACCTCAATATAAAGATAAATCATACTAATCATAATAATTATGGTACAAATATATACTTATTAATTGTTATATAATCACAATTTAGTATACTTATCGTATGTACATCCTTGAATACAATCCTAATTTTTGTTTTCTATTATTTCACTTATGTTAATTTGTCTTATTTTATATAATATAAGAACAGCACACATTTTAGCGACCCAGCGAGAAATGAATTGTCGATCGACATCAAAACGTCTAATTGACATCGATTCGACATTGTTTTGACGTCGATCGACAAATTATTTCTCGCTGGGGAGAGATTTGTTTTATAACTTGTACTTTTCTATGTGCACAATTGTGACTTTTAGATTTTAACGGAAGATTATATTAAATATTTAATATTAGGTAAATGTATTTGTATATTGTAATACTGGTGGTCTCATGCGTGATACTGTAAATGTGATACAAGAAAAAATGTGTTAAAAATAAATAAAATTACACCACATATGCGCGGTAATTGGAAGAATTACAAGAAAAAATAAATTAAGAAGAGTATTCGAGATAATCTCTACTGAATGAAACTTGTGAATACGTGCAAACATCTTTTGAGTATCAAACAATTCTTGTTACAGTTTGCTATTAATCACTTTGCAAATAATTTGACACTAATCCTTATATATTTAAATTATATTTTGAACTTTTCTGTTGTTTTAATTTCAAACTAATTAATATTTGTACAGCAATTGGTACATTAATCCGTTAACAACGGTATTAAACTTGATATTTTCTCTCTTTTCAATACAGTTAGAAGATACGAATAATGTTTGAGATTCCTCCAGTTATCTCAATTGTACTGTCCTCGCCATCTCACGGTTATTCGCGAGGCCCAGTGGTACCGCGCGCGCGACCGCGCGACCGGGTAACGAGCACGTGTCGGGCCCGTGAACATGGCTCGAGGGCTTGCGCGCAAGCTCAGAGAGTTCAGTAGTCGTGTGAAGGCAGCCGTTGTAAGCTGTGGTAAAAGTTCGCATCGACATACGAAAAGTATCGCGCTCGCGCTCACGGGAATAAGTGCGATCTCAGTGCTTGTTCGCTCACATTGACAATTAGTGCTCACCCCTGGACAGACTCAAAGTTAAGTGCTCAAGTCGAGTGCATCGGTGTTCTGCGCAAAGGCCTCTCATTTTGTACGTGCACGCTCGCTTGTAGCCGGCCACCGGCTCAACGGGCGGCACATCCCCGACGGTCTTGTGCGAACAAGAGAGCTCGACGGACTCGCTCACCTCAATCATACGCCTCAGTAATTCTCAACTGTACACAGTGTAAATACAATTAAACGTTCAACTCATTTTAAAGAAACGGAATCGTAGTCATTCTCGCCACGTTGCACGTCCTTTCTCACCCCCCGATCCACTCGCAGCGCTCACGGAGATTTCGCGATCTTTCGATCTCATGACGAGATTCGAAAGGGAGGAAATTTCCCAAACATTTGGTCCTTCGAGCCGGATGCATCGTGGTGACGTGACACTCAAGTTTGCGAGCTCTCGATCTTTTCTCATATCGCGTACGGCATAAATTCAGTGCGTCTCCTTGTGATCACGTGCGCCTTTCGTGACAAGGACTCGCTGCCATCTCAGTGTTGTCACGACGTGATCACGCAGTAACGAAGTGACATTCTCGCGGGCAAATCG
>NW_011961634.1:0-2418 GCF_000949405.1 Vollenhovia emeryi
TTCTCTCTCATTCTCTCGTTTACACTCACGCTTTCACACTCACGCTCTTCCACATATTCTCTCATTCGCTTCGTGCTATTTCATATTCTCTCTCTCTCTCTCTCTTTTCTTTCTCCTCCTCTCTTTCTCTCTCCCTCCCCCTCTCTCTAAACACACACGCACACACACGTACATACTCTCTCACGCACAATATATAGACAACACAATATATTACTTACTTTTCTTGTCTCCTTTCTCCTTTTTTCTCTCTTCTTTTCCTCTCTTCTTTTCCTCTCTTCTTTCTCTATTATTTCACTTCAACCTTTATATAACCCGTCAAGCTTTTAACTGTCGCAAGCGATACGATATGACATGTATCGTATCGCACAAGCGAGACAGCCAATCAGCATCTCGGAAAAGCGACAACAATACTTCGAGACTTTCGACTATCGACTTAACACGCATTTTTTATAAAAAGGATACACTTATTTTATTGGAAAAATTTGTCGTACACGACCACATGTATATATATATACAATATGTATTTTTTATCAAACATTTCATAATTAGAAAATAAAATATTGGTACAAGCAAAAATTTTTTAAATAAATATATAACGTATGTTGCGGCGATCCCACCGCTGCCACCACTTTTGTTGCCGCGTCGCTCCGTGCGCGGTGTATCTTCCTTTATTGCTCGCTCCGGAGGTGTTCTCTGACGAGAACCGGAAGGATTCTTTGATGGGATGTGGCTCGTCGGAGGTCACTCCAAAAAGGCACCGTAGGATCTCACAGATTAACTTTATTTAACTGAGTTTCACAAGATTGGTTGACGGCAGGCCGAAGGCCTGACGGACAAGTGTTTAACGCGTACAGTACGTTATCGGATACGCGATAGTGACAAGTGCCTCGATCTCGGGCTTTCTTCTGGTTTTAAGCCCGATGATCGAGGCGTCAGCGTTCTCGGTACTCGATAGCGGTCATTCGTAATCGGGTCGAGAACTTGCTGATTTCTTCTTCGAATTTAATTAGGTTGCGCGGTCGGGCTTTTGTGGTTCGATCGCGCAATATGCTTACGCTAGTGTTATTCTAATTTCAGTAACAATGATTGAGTGCCCTCTTTACCTCTTTATGCAATCGGGGCACAACATCCTTCCCCCTTTGGAAGAAGGAAAACTGAGGGATGAAGTTTTCCGCTCATGGGTTTACCCTCTCCCTTTTCCTTGTTTCTTACAGTATTTCTTTACAATATATGCTTAGTACAGCATCGCGGGTTCGCGGTTAACATAGTTTGGAATAGTCTGTTGTTTTTTCGTTCTACGATATATTATCCATGCGCTTATGCCTATTTGGCTAATTATAATTATTGCCATGCCCAAGCTTATTGAATACGCGACGTATCTGTTCGCAAATATGTGTTCGTTCGTTCCGTTTTCCAATTCTCTTTCGAGTTCCCGTGTGCTTAGGCTTAGTTCTATTAGATCCTTCGGGTTCGTTATTACGGGTTCTAACTTTAGGTTACTTTGTAAAGTTTCGCTGATTTCCTTCGGTCATGGGGTTGACCGTGTTTTTCGTTAAATTATATCCCGGTAGGTGTGTTTGTACTACTGTATTGCCTATTCGTGTTTTAGTTTTCATGATTACGTCGGGCGTGGTTAGCTTACACCTATCTTGTACCGTGATTTTACCTGTGTTATTTATAATGATTTCGCTTTCTGGCCGTCCGTTACATTGGACGCTTATTCTTTGCTCTTCTCGCGTGGAGTATAACCATGTGTGTGTTTCTTCTACCGCTATCCAAATAATTCGGTTGCTAGTAAGGTGTCTTTTTTCGCACGCACTTAGGTGGCCCGGGGCCTTTACATAGGTTTGCACCTCGCATGGTGCGTCTCCGCTTACGTGGTAAGTCGGGAAAGCTTGATTGCATACATAATTTTCTGCGGTTCGCGTGCAAGTCTCTAGTTCTCGCTTTTTGATTATTAGATAGTTGTGGTTTCCCCTATCTATCGCCATTAAATCCCCGGACGATTTTACGAATGTAAATATATTGTCTCGCTCGTGGGCGGGAAAGGGAGTCGTTTTTATTACTTCGAATATTGGATAGTTTACAATTGGGAATTTCAGGATGGTGTACACGTGAGGCATGTTTACATACGCGGCTACCTTCACGTATTCCTGGATAGTTTGCCAGTTTTCGGCTTGTACTTTGAATGGGAAGTGCTGTCCTGCCCCTAGGTATGTCGCAGCTTCCCGAAGTTCCGACATTATTAATTCTATCGGCAACAGTCTTGTTAAAATTATTCCGTGTCTTGCGTGAGTCAAGTAATCCGTCACGTCAGTTATGTCTCTCGCCAGTGTGTTCGTTATCTCGCTTATTGTCACGAGGTGTTCTATTATAAGAAGGGGAGCCTTGGTCCTGGCCGCGTAGGTTGGCGAGTAG
>NW_011961635.1:0-2418 GCF_000949405.1 Vollenhovia emeryi
TCCGTGAGCCGTGTCCACGCGGCGCCGGCGTGCGCTGCGTGGTGAGCTGGAGCTGCCGTTGATGCTGTATCTAAAATGTCCTGGATGATTGTGCACTGCTGAGAGTTCAGTGTGTGTCCGCACTGAATCTATTGTTCGATGAGAAAATAAGAAAGTCCACAAAAGAGCACTTGATAACTATCCGCACTTCAAGACGCGTGTACTACGTACGGTCGCTATGAGACAAAGAGCGCCGGTAACGTACGTGAAGTCGCGCGGTCGCCTCGCGTCGCGATCGGGCATGCGCGGGCAGCGCTCATGCGGCGCTGCACGATCTGACCCGGCTGATGCTGCCATCACGCCGGGGATGAAATAAACGAGATTCAAATTAATCTCGAACAGTCCGTTGTAATAAACAGTTCACAGTTTTTTGTGTTTATGCTTTTATTTGCACGTTTATCACCCGCCACAAACTCTCCGTTGAACATAGTATTCACCTTTACACAATTATAGCGTTCAATAGCGTCTCGGACGTGCTCGATCACGATATCGCGAGCGTTCTCGAGAAATTTGCGCGGTTCAATGTACTCCGCGTTAATCACCGCACCGGTAAGCACGCGGTTTTCGAACGCGGTGTCGATCTTGCGCCACGACAGTTGTACTCTCGAAGAAGTTCCAACATCACCACCCCCGAAATGTACGAATCTTCTTTCAACTTGGCACTTGACACTCTCGAGTCGTGCGATTCGAGTCACCAGCGATTGTCTGTTACCGATGGATAGCCTCGGACGTTTGACGCGACTGTGTTCCTCTAGCTCTGCGATACATTCGTGGAATTGTTGTAGCCACCCCAAATAATCACCCAATGTGGTGATCCTGTGGGCTCGTTCCACCAGATCTTGCTCTCGTTGTTCCATGTTGCCGCGCTAGCGTCAGACTTTATACTGTTTCAGACTTTATACTGTCCACAATGTTTTTCTTCTCAATCTCGTATGAAATCTCCTACTGTGGTGCAGCAGGCTTCCGGACGGATTATATATCATAAAAAAGTCACTGTCAGCAGCCAGGTTTAGGCGCTTGAACCCGTGACTCATAACATGGAAAATAAGAATACGCGCAGCTGTGTCGGTGGTAATCAGAGGCATCTTCGGTGATATCTATTACATGCTAACGCAGTAGGTGCGAGTTTAAACGCGGAACTCTCTGACATCATGCACGTAGACAAGAAAGACTTTGTCAGCAGCCAGGTTTCGGCGCTTGATCATACCATGAAAAATAATACGTGTAGCTGTGGTATCAGTGCTAATCATAGACATCCTCAGCGATACCTATTACATGCTGACGCAGTAGGTGCGAGTTTAAACGCAGAACTCTCTGACATCACGCACCTAGACAAGAAAGTCGCTGTCAGCAGCCAGGTTTAGGCGCTTGACCTCATGACTCATGCCATGTATGCGCGCAGCTGTGTGTCTGCGCTAATCATTTGTATATCGTCATCTTCCGATGATATCTATTACATGCATGTGTCGCGGATTGTCTCGCGCCGCGAACCTCCCCGCGCCGCGAACCTCCCCGCGCCACCGCGGATCGCGTAGCGCCGCGGTCCTCCCCGCGCCACCGCGGATCGCGTAGTGCTGCGGTCCTCCCCCGCGCCCCGCGGATAGCCAAGCGCTGCGGAATAATAAACGCTTCTCGACATCGTTCACCTTGATAAGAAAGTCATCAGCCAGGTTTCGGCGCTTGACCCCGTGACTCATACGCGTCCAGGTGTTCGATGACAGGTCAGCACCTAGATATCTGTTACATGTCACGTAGTGACAGGTCAGCACCTTGCATGACGTCAAGGTCGCGTACTCCTCCCCGCGGTCCCCTCGCCACGGAGTACCCCCTCCCCGCTGTCCCCTCGCCACGGGGTACCCCCCCGCCCCGCTCCCCCCTCGGAGCCCCATGGGTTAGAATCCCCCTATATACCCTACTTGTGTAACCGACGTGGCCGGTTGCGTAACAGGTGCGTTTTTGGTATCGTTAGAATCTGCCATCATATACGCTGGTTTGAGTCTGTCTATTGTTACGTGAACGTTTTTTCCGTTTATCCGTAACTTGTAGGTTTTTTCTGTTTTTGCGAGTACTTCATATGGGCCGTCAAATGTTGGCTGTAATGCTCGAGTTGGCGCGTTATGTCTTAGAAAAACGTGAGTTGTGTTTTTCAAGTCTTTATGTTCGAACGTTGCAGACGCTCCATGTCTTTTTATGGATTGCGGCCGTAGTTCTCTCATAGTTCGCCTTAGATTCGCGATGAAGTCACTCGTGTTGTTTGTCGTTTCCTTCGGGGTTTCTTGGAGAAATTCCCCTGGAAGCCTTAGTGGTTCTCCGTAAACCAATTCTGCTGAGGATGCCTGTAGATCTTCCTTGTATGCTGCCCGTATACCCATCATTACC
>NW_011961636.1:0-2418 GCF_000949405.1 Vollenhovia emeryi
GGGAGAGAGAGAGAGAGAGAGAGAGAGGGAGAGAGAGAGAGAGAGAGAGAGAGAGAGAGAGAGCGAGCGAGTGTGCGCGCGTATAAATAAATATATATATAATATAAAATAAATAAATATATGAGAATTTATAGTAAACGTAATGTTAACTGTAGATTAATATGTACTTCATTTATTACCACAAATTATATATATATATACTGTGACGTGACGCCTAGTAAAGGCTCCGTCACAAGGGCCGAGGCCCGGCCGAGTGGGGAACCTGGGGTCGCACCCTCGGGGTAGGAGGGAATGCGATCCCTGTAGGATCTTAGATATTCGCGAAATGTATATTAATGACGCCGAATGGCGCTGAGTTTGAGCTAGGTTGGCCGAGCGGTTGGTCCGATAGCGGCTCAAGAAAAGAGAGACGGAGTCGCGAGATGGCTGAGGAGCGGAGGCGATGGCAGAGGGTCGAAGCGGACGCTCCATTCGAGGTCACGAGAGGAGACACCCCGGTGGCGCCGGACCTGCCTCCCCCAAGACGAAGGCAGAGGAAAAGGTGCCAGGAAGGCGCCTCTAAGCTGCCGCCAACCAGGAGGGCCGTCCTCGCTACGGCCGAGCGAGAGACGAGGCCCGCGCCCAGGAGCGGCAAGCGCCCCGCGGCCTGGCCAGCCGGGGGCGATTCATTCCGGGAAACGGCCCGTACAGCGGGGCCCGCCAGGACCGTCAAAAAGGGGCGAGTGCGGGGCGGCGACCGCTGGGGGTAGTCCCGAGAGGGGAGAGTGAGGATCCAGATAAGGGCTCACGACCTCCCCGGGGAGTCACTGTGGTGCGAGGCGGAGACCGAGAGGAGCGATCCCAGGGACCGGCCCCGAGCGACTAGCCCCGGAGCCGAGCGACGAGCCCCGGAGCCGAGGGACGACGACCTGTGGCCTTCGAGACCAGGCGCAGGCAAGCCGGCGACCACCGCTCAGGCCAGAACTTAGCATTTCCCGGGAAGGCAGACACCCGTCCGCGTTTCAGATATAGAGGGGTAACGGATTAATAAGAGCCGACTGACGAAAGGCTCATAAGTCGAGAAAACGGGTGGCTGCCTATCCCGGTGACTGATAGCGGATCCATTGCGAGGATCCGGTCCGCAATCCCGTCCCACCACAGCCAAGCGGGTCTCTCTCGTTATAACGCGTACCGTAGGTGCGCGTCCGGTCTTTTCATTTAGGCGATGTTACGCCTCAAATTTTCGTTCGCGTAATGTACGTATCCCGGCGTTAAGGGATGTCCTATCGCGGTATTATACGTCTGTTGCCGGTTCCGCATTGTGTTATCGTCTTCGTTCTCGCGGCATGCGGCCAGACTTCGCGTTAAGATGTTTTAAGATTATTCGCGCTATGTGATTGTGTCTCGCGTCGTATCGTCTCGTCTCGCGTTAAATTGTTCGTACGGCGGCGGATCTCGCGTTCAACCGTCGCCTATCTTCTGTAAGTAGTCGACTTTCGCGTGTTACATTAGATGTTAGAATAATGAGAATGTAATAAAGCCTCGATTTTATACGATATTTTCTTTTCTTTAATCGCGCCTCCTCCTCCGAGTCACAAACAGTCCCGCGAATCCCGCCGAGAAGACTGACTATCCGGGATAGTGCCGGTGAGGCCGGCCTCGATTTCCGCGAGCGTAACGTCGTATCGGATTTTAGGCGGTACGGGAATACCGTACCTGGCGCCCAACTTTTGCGCGAGCTCGCCGAGAGGCTCGAGGCCGGACCCGAGGGTAAGACTATTCGTTTGGGACGCGCGATCCCCGGAGAGGACGAGCCCGGGAGAAAATGCACGTCACAATACATGTAATATATTATTATATATTACATAAATACATAAATAAATAAATAAATATACGTTACGTTTACTATAAAATCTCAGTACAAGCAGTGAATATTGCAACATAGGCCAAGTATCGATTTATAACAAAACACGGTAAATATGCAGAAAAGGTCACACCTCACCGATTTCCTTGCCACTTAGATATGTTGTAGGGGAGAGTTTTCTGAGTAATTCCCCGCAAGAATCAAGTGGGGGACGGCATTGGTTTAGGAGATATAACAAATTGAAAACTAAAAATTTTAATACTTTTTCTTAGTAATTTTTATTAAAATGCCTGTGTGGCTACCTTTAAAATCATAAACAAACTACCATTTTCATTTACAAGGTCACACCTGTCCCCTCCCGCAACGGTCGGTACGGATTGAACACACACACACACGCGCGCGCGCGCGCGCACGCTTCTTCTCGCGGCGCAGACTGACCGAGCAAGCGAGATCCACTCCACACCTCTGACCTCTGACATAGGGTGGGTAGGGTTATTTTTAACGAAGTGAAGCCCCCCCGAAGGGGGGGCGGAACACACTGTCTTCACGCATACATTTTTCTATCTACATTTGGT
>NW_011961637.1:0-2418 GCF_000949405.1 Vollenhovia emeryi
TGCAAATTTTTTTATAATGCTTTCGGTGTAAGTTTTAAATATTTCTTTGCAATATTATATGTATGGTTAGAAGCTGACAAAAAGTATACATATACAGGGTGTATTATTCTCCTACCACCAGAAAAACTTTTTCGGCGCGATGTCATATGTCGCGCGTTCGCTCGCTGCATGCCGTTCGCCCGCTCACCGCTGCCCGCTCGCCCCCGTCTCTCATCGATCGGTGCGTGACTCCACCTCTCGCTATCGAATCTTCAGAGATGTCAACAAATACACCATTTTGCATGTCTGCCGAGTCCGGCCTTCCGCTCCTCCGTGCACTTATTGGCTCAGACGTTTTTCTTAATTACGCGGTAATAATTACGGATTTTGTAAAATGGTATATAACTTTTCTTCTCAGTTTGACCCAATCTACTATAATCTTTGGAGTCGTCCAAATCGAATCCGACATCCTGTATGTTTTATGATGTTATGTTTATTGTATAAATTTACAATAACATTGTCGTTACACGTTTTTTCGCTTCTTTACACGTTTCATTAGTACATTCTCTTTATGAATAATGGACGTGTGAACTTAAGACATCCAAAAAATGGCTGCGTTCAGCAGAAAAAGCTGCTTTGCAACTGCTGTAACATTCGTGAATCTGATTGGCGTATTCTCTTAATCTTGAATAAATTTAAGAGAATATGCCAATCAGATCTATGAATTTTTACAACAGTTGCAAAGCAGCTTTTTCTGCCGAATGCAGCCATTAATTCAAGTAAAAATTTGCAACATGTTGCAACTTCTGCTGCCAAAGTAGTCGATCAATATTAATGACCATGAAGCTGGTTACTATGCTACGATGCAAATCAAATGTAACAGAATTAAGTTTTATATTAATTTTTTCCATTTTTAAATAGTTTTATCATAAATTATGCGTATAAAATATACGAATGCAATATTTATAAGCGGGAATAGTTTTTTTATTGACTCTAAAGCATATGAAAGTCACGGAATATACTACTATTTATAAAACCTACGCTGCAAGAAATACACAAGAAATACAAATTGCAATCATTTAGTAGACGGCAAATAATAAAACCAAACACAAATTTTACCATTTTTACCATATTTGAATTGTCTATTAAGTACAACAAGTTAACAAGTATAACAAATGCAGTTTTACAAATGTGTGAAGAAGATGTACATATCTACAAGTATTCGTAAGATAAGTCAAAGAGTGAATATCTCTAAGAGCTCAGTACAACTCATTTTAAAAGAAAATCAGATGCATGCGTATCATTTTACGAAGGTCCACAATTTACTACCGCAAGATTATACACGCCGAATTAACGTTTTTATAATAAGTGCTCAAAATGACCACCCTCGAGGGTGGTAGCAGGCTCAGTTGGTTGCACTGAGGGGCGAGGTGCCCCGTCTCCCGACATTTGTAGCACCTTGTCGTCGTTCCTCTCGCCGCCGGTACCTCTGCTTCTGATCCCGATGATCTCCCGACATCTTTCTTCGCCCTGCTATCACTGGATTTCTTGGACTCGAGACGGATTTTTTCGAAACCCTTCAGAAGTTCCGCCCTCGATTGGAAGTTCATCATATTCGCCTGGTTTTGTAAGCGTACATCGGTGATGCCCTCGATAATATAATCGAGGAGTTCGTCCTCTGCAATCGGTACGCGGTTAGCTAGAATCACTTTTTCATGATAGTAGTCACAGAATTGCTCTTCGTTTTTCCAAACACGAGTCTCGAATTCCTTCCTCAGCGACAACTTGCCCGGGCGCAAATCGAACATTTTCTTCATTTCTTTTAGCAGATCCTCGATACTCAGTGTTAAGTATTCCGCTCTCGAATGAACCAAGTAAGCGCTCGTTCTCTGAGCCTCGAGCTTATCAAAATTCTGGTGGCATTATCGTCTAGTTGGTACGAATTTATCAGTAATTCGAGCTGGTTCTTCCATCTCCAAAAAGTATTTTCGGTAGCGTCAAACTCGGGTAAAAGATCTCTGATATTTCGAACGTCGCTCACCATCGACGCGCTGCTGCTCGCCGTTGACGTACTGCTCGCCCTTTCGCGCTCTCTGCGTAGTAATTGCTGTTCTCTTTCCAACAGCTCTCTCTCCCTGCGAATCAAAGCTAATTCGCGTTGCAGGTGGTCATCAGGGAGAACCGGGGAAGTGTCTGAAACTCTTCCGTGTACCATCGTATCGTCTTCCGTACCGACGGTCTCATCCACCGTTTCTTGCGCTACAGCCGAAGATGATGTGGCACCGATTGGCTCATCCACCGTTTCTTGCGCTACAGCCGAAGATGATGCGCCTTCCCTGTACGGCCCTTTGTTTAATTTTTTGCCCAAGATCGTCCAGATGTTTGGATCTCGTTCGTTCAGTCGTTGTATAAGCTCGGTCTTCGCTCCCTTGGTGGTTG
>NW_011961638.1:0-2418 GCF_000949405.1 Vollenhovia emeryi
AGATATTGATGATACTTTCGGAAAAAGTGTAACTCACGAAAAAGCATTCCTACTGACATTGTGGTATTTAGCAAACTCCGAAACATTTAGACAATGTGCTGACAGATTTGATCTCTCTTTAAGCAGTAGCCACAAAGTATTGCTTAAAACATTAAAATTTATAAATTCATTGCAGCAAAGATACTTAAAATGGCCTAATAAACAAAAAAGTAAAAAGATATGTCAACAGTTTAAAAGTAAATCAATATACATGGAATTGTAGGAGCTATTGATGGTTGTCATATTAGAATAAGAAGACCTAAAGAACACGAGGAAGATTATGTAAATCGAAAAGGATTTCATAGTATTTTACTGCAAGGAGTTTGTGATTACAACAAACTGTTTATTGATGTTCACATAGGCGAAAGCGGTTCACTGCATGATGCCAGAGTGTTAAAAAAATCACCACTGTATCGTGCAACTGAAGAAGATCCTAATTTTTTTAAATGGGTGTTTTTTACTTGGAGATTCAGCGTATCCAAATGTAAAATGGTTGGCACCACCATTCAAAAATTACGGCCAGTTAACAGAAAATGAAATACGATTTAATGTTAGACATTCTTCTGCTCGTTCGATAATTGAGCATGCTTTCGGTTTATTGAAAAGTCGTTTTAGAAGATTATTTTATTTCCATAATCTAAGAACAGATATAATAATTCAGTGCGTGATGGCTGCGTGCATTTTACACAACATTTGTATATTAACTAACAATTATGAATCAAATGTTCCAGAAATACAGATTGAAAATAACGCACATGAAATATTAAATGCTCGTGAACGAATGTTTTCGGAAATGTTTCACTAGACCTGTTCTATGTATAAGTCGTATGTCGTATTCGGAAGTACGGTCTACATATATTTAATAATTTTCAAATTGGAGATATTTTAATGTAAACAAAATATTTTGTAACAAAACGTTTTTATTATAAATGTTTGTATTGTTATTATGTATGTAATATATTACACTCTTATATTGTACTTTTATATTGTACTCTCTATATAATGAAATATATAATGTATTATAAACTACAACATAAACTTGTAAATTATTAGAACCTAAATCATTTTATTGTGGTGTTTTACTTATAAAATGTTATTGCATAAAGTTCTTGTACAAAACTTGTAAATTATTACAATGTAAACATAAATTATTATTGCATAAATCGTTATCACAACCTTTTTCTTATAAAATGTTAAATATCTTAAAAGTTGTTGTGCCCCGATTGCCGAAAGAGGTAACGAGGGCACTCAAGCAGTGTTACTGCAATTAGAATAACACTAGCGTAAGCATATTGCGCGATCGAGCCACAAAAGCCCGACCGCGCAACCTAATTAAATTCGGAGAAGAAGTCAGCAAGTTCTCGACCCGATTACGCAGAACCTCGATCGAGTACCGAGAAACCTCGATCGAGTACCGAGAACGCTGACGCCTCGATCATCGGGTTTAAAACCAGAGGAAAGCCCGAGATCGGGGCACTTGTCACTATCGCGTATCCGATAACATACTGTACGCGTTAAACACTTGTCCGTCAGGCCTTCGGCCTGCCGTCAACCAATCTTGTGAAACTCAGTTAAATAAAGTTAATCTGTGAGATCCAACGGTGCCTTCTTGAAGTGACCTCCGACCAGCCACATCCCATCAAAGAACCCCTTCGGTTCTCGTCAGAGAACACCTCCGGAGCGAGTAAGAAGGAAAATACACCGCGCACGGAGCGGCGCGGCAACAGTGTTCTTTTTCAACTCTCTTTCAAAAATAAGGAAAATAAAAATAAAAGTTTTCTATCAAATAAACTTGTAAATTATTACTATTAAAAAGTAACTATTAATAATAATCATCATTATTACAGTCTTTTTCTCATGTTATTATAATATTCTTTCAACAATCTTTATTCTTTTTGACCAATCGAAATAAACTAAAGACTACCTGACTTTTTTAATGCAATGTATTCTTTCATTAACTTGATTTTTTCTTCTTCAATGGCTAATTTTCGTTTTCGTAATTCAATCTTTTCTTTTTCTAACGCTATTTTTTCGTCATTACGCTTCCGTTTAAAATTTTGTTTTACATTTTCTGAAGGAGTTTCCGTGATTTCTTTAATGCTTCTAATTTAATTATTGTTTTCTTTAATGTTTATAATTTTATCACTGTTTTCATTATCGCTGTCTAATGTTAAAGAAAAACTGTCATCTACAATCATGCTTGATGATGACGTGCATGGTGAATTTACAATATCTTGCGACTCTACGTTTGATAGGGAACTGAGTGTATGTGTAGATTGATTGGAAGTCGCTGTTCCCAGTATTTCGTCCATTACGTTAAAAAATTGAAATCTACAAGTTCCACGTCCGGTCGAATTTCTATTATCCTTTGCAGTTCTA
>NW_011961639.1:0-2419 GCF_000949405.1 Vollenhovia emeryi
TTGTTCTGGCTGTTGCCGAGAGAGAGGTGCGTTTGGGTGAATCCTTGTCTCCTTCTAGTACTACCTGATTGGATAGTCGCATATAAATGACGAGAAGAAGGGCGTCACTTATATACGATTATCCAATCAGGTAGTACTAGAAGGAGACAAGGATTCACCCAACGCACCTCTCTCTCGGCAACAGCCAGAACTATAGATCACTCATATTCCAGTATGTATAGAGTTCACTGGCTCTCATTGGATGTCATTCTATGCATAGGCTGCATTCGGTCTGGGCGCTGTAAGCATCGCTCTATCTTCGTTTGATATTCGATATGCAACGAAGATAGAATGATGCTTACAGCGTATGACCGCCCAAACCGAATGCAGCCATGTAGCGTTTTCGACTGGGCCAGGATTAATCGCTCCGGGAGTGATTAATGACGTCACGAGTTTTGTTTCAGGTTACTAGACAAATAATCCAAATGCAACCCATGTTCGACCCATACCATTGTGAATTGATCCATCAGTGCCAAGAAGCTACGTTAGGTTAGATTACAATTAGGTTAAACGTGCGTGTTTATTGTAGAACATTCTTTGACGATAATAACGCGTAAGTTTACCAATAAACATTTCGATTTTATCGTAAAATAAAAAATATTGTAACTAGAACCTATTAAAAATCGCTGTCTTAGATCGATTTACCGCCCAATTGAAGCACGCGGTGAGATGCGGCCGTCTTGCGATCGACGTTGCTAGGCCCCAGGTAGAACATAAAACTCATAATGACGTCATAATGACGTCATCATGATTTAATTCATCACTTAAAAGTTACCCAAACAAAAATGATTGAAAAATGATTTAAAGAGGACATTATTATTAGAAATAACTAATAATAAACATTATTGCACACAAAATGTAGTACTTTAAGAGATCATGTGTTAATAATGTAAAAATTAAAACAAAATAGGTATTTATTTTTAATGGGAAAGCAACTTAAAAACAAAGAATCATAGATTTTAAGTACATATTCAAACATTGATACTTTGACGTTATAGTTAAAAGAGAGTTAAAAGAGATAATTAGAGGAAAATTTGTTAATTTTCATATTAACATGATGTACTTATTTATTCTAATATGATTGTCAGAATTTCTATTTTGAACTACTTCTATTTTTTAAAAATCATTTTCTGTTATGCACGCGCAGTTTTTTAAAGTTGCTTTCCGATTAAAAATAAATATTTTATTTTAATTTTTACATTATTAACACATGATCTCTTAAAGTACTACATTTTGTGTGCAATAATGTTTGTTATTAGTTATTTATAATAATAAAATGTATACTCGCTAATAATATAATATGTATAATGCAAATAAATTTCGTGTATCAATCAATTTGAGATAATATTCTTCTTTTTGGAGGTCATATTAAAGTCACTATGATATCATAAATAAGTCACCAAAACATAGCCAAAAATGTATCAAATGAGATCATTATGATTTTTCCAAAATGACTTTTAAGTGATGTCATAATGATGTCATTATGAGTTTTATGTTCTACCTGGGGCGCGCGGATAGTTAATTGTTTATTATACGTGACTGTTGTCGTGTGTTATAAATAACTCTCCGCGTGCCTAGCAACGCCGATCGCAAGATTGCATCTTGCCGCGCGCTTAAATTGGGCGGTAGACCGGGCTAAAACAGCAATTGTGAATAATTAATAACTCGTTAATAACTATTGTGAAAATTGCAAAATGGTAGAGGACTTTTCGACTCAGTCTAGTCCGCTCTATCCGTAAAGAGGTATATGTATGAGGTAAGCGGGTATTATATAACATCCTGTAGATACTGTCCAGCAAACACAGTTACATACCTATTGTATTCTCTTGATATTATTGCGTCTTCGTCGACGCGCAGCCTCTCCGTCGACACGTCATTCCGCGCACTCGCTTACTCGCGTTCCGCGCCGCGAGTTAAAGAAAGAGAGAGAGGATTAATTAAACGAACGTTCTTTATTGCGGAAATCGAAACACGTCTGCTCTCCAGAAAAGCCCAGAGACAACTCGAAATCAATAATAAACAACAACCTGTTGGACCTTAACGACCGGTCATTCCCGCGCCGCAACTTCAGCTTGCGCGCATTCACCGGGTGGCGAATCGATGCAGAATGCAGGCATAACAATATAATGAAATATAACTCACACAGCACATGTAGATACTAAGAAAGTTCTGAGAATATCATAACAGTACGTTATGTATATTCTCATAACTTTCGAATATGTTCTCTGATTTGTGAGTATAAGTGAGGAGCAATGATTCGCTGGGTCATAGTAGTAGTTCTAATTTATCGACGTGATTTACCGTTGGGTCGATAACGATCTTAAGAGGATGCTAAACCCGTCTGTTTTATCGACATTTTTGTTTATATAGAATTAATCTT
>NW_011961640.1:0-2420 GCF_000949405.1 Vollenhovia emeryi
AACTTAGCTCAATAACGTGCTGCGATCTGGTTTTTTTTTCGCGTCTCTTCTCCTCTTCTTTCGAAAGGATTCAAGTGTCACCGAGAACTGGCGCGAAACGTTTGTACGCAACGGCTGAAATATTCGATAACTTTGAGTTGCAAGTTGAATTACGGCGCGACACGGCTATTTATGAAGATTGTGCTAGAATTTGATCCGTAATCTATAAATAGTTGGATCGAAATCGATTTCGCCGAGTACGAACATCGAAGCGCAACGCACATTCGATCGCTCTTTGAAAAAATGGCAATGGGAGAAATTTTGCAAGCTTTCTCTAGTGTATCGTATCGAATAACTATATAACGCGTTGCAGTTAACCCCTGCCTGCATTCTATTGTCAGCGTGTGCTAACAGCTAGCGAATTATAACTTGGTCGAGAGAGTTATACTCCTGATGAAAAATTCAATGCGTCTTAGCTAGCTACAGGTCAAGCTAAGCGACATAGTTAATACATGGGAACGATATACGATATAAATTGTCGTCTAGACTCTTTTCGCGTTACACTCCAAACTTACACGTCGATATTTTGGACTAACCTTTGGCAAGCCTTGCAGAAGCCTCGCTTGTTGGGTTTTGGTTGAAAGGAGCGGAATCGAGGTGGTGTGTCAGCAGTCAGCGGTCAAATAATAAATATTTCGCTTCGACATTTTTAGAGAAAAAGAGACGCGTCTACGATCAGTATGGCAAGGATGGTCTTCAAATGCCTGGAGGCAAACGACCCCACGGGGATGACTTTAATTCGCACTTCGGCGGCACATTCGTCTTCAGGGAACCCGAGGAAGTTTTCAAGGAAGTTTTCGGAGAATTTCTCAGAGAATTTCTCGATGGGAAACCGCTCCAAGATATATTCGCCGGTAAGTTCGGAGGTGAGGGTCTAGCCAGACAAACTTGCACAGGTGCATAAGCATATGCATAAAGAAATTGATTGCTTTATTTCCTTATGCATGCACCCAATCAGATTCCTTATGCGCTATGCAAGCTGGTCTGGATCGACCCTAAGGGCCATCGCACACAAAATTGCATAGCCGCATATGCATAGCGTAAGACCATCTGGACCAATGAGCATGTTATGTAAATCAATATGACGATTCGATGCTCGATGCTCGTTGGTTTAGACGGTTCTTGTGCTGTGCATATGCAGCTATGTAATTTTGTGTGCGATGGCCCTAAGGGTGTGTTCCCATTTTCTCTCAGTACTACACACACACACACACACACACACACTGCCAGTACTGGACGCCTTTACCAAATTCAGGTTCTGAGAAAATTGTTTCCAAATAAAATCTCAGTATTTTTTCGCAATAACATAACGGGGTTTCTTTTTTAATTCAACTATCCACACCTTTCCTTTGATACTGAGTGCTCGGACCCATTGGGAGTGCTGGTTTAAATGGGAACAGCCGTTTCGGTACTGTCAGTAGTACTGACAATGAGAGGAAATGAGAACACACCCTAACACTGTAGCTAATAATACAAATATATTGTTAATCAATTATTAAATCAATTAGCTACATAAAAAATGTTTTGTTACAGATTTTCAACCTATCGATTTCGTTCTTTTTGGTTCTTTATTCGGTATAGTGATGTATCAAAAATTATGGGGACGTTTATAATTATTTTCCAAATACGAGATTAAAATTTTACCATAAATAATGTAATACGTAATAAAGTTAATAAAACAAGAACAACCATTTAATTTACAAAAAATACTTCCCAATTTTATTAATTAAAATATTTATGCCATTTTTATTTATTATATATATTATTTTATTATATTTATATATTTTTATTGTATATTTTTATTTTATTATATATATTTTTTATTATACAGGGTGTTTATAATCGCACAAATGTAATTATAGTAGTTTAAGCATAATAAAGTAAAAAGTAAAGTAAAGTAAAGTGTGCAAATTAGAAATTTGCACATGCGGCTTCCTCATAGAGGAAGGTTTAGGAGCGAAATCTAATTTTTTTCGATGTTTCTTGAAAGTGTGCAAATTAGAAATTTGCATATTGCTTCCTCATCATTGAAGAGTGCAAATTGGAAATTTGCACATTTCTTCCTCATCATTAAAGTAGGCAAATTAGAAATTTGCACATTGCTTTCATTGTTATGGCTTCCTCATAGAGGAAGCTTTAAGAGAGAAATCTAACTTTACTACGATGTTTCTTGAAAGTATTCAAATTATTCTTATTTCGCTCTTAAAGCTTCCTCTATGAGGAAGCTATAACAATGGAAGCAATGTGCAAATTTCTCATTAGAAAAAAAAGTAAAGTAAAGTGTGCAAATTAGAAATTTGCACATGGCTTCCTCATAGAGGAAGCTTTAAGAGCGAAATAAGAATAATTTGAATACTTTCAAGAAACATCGTAGTAAAGTT
>NW_011961641.1:0-2421 GCF_000949405.1 Vollenhovia emeryi
ACTCTTATATTAAATCTCGTACACCAAAGAAAAGGTGGATAATCATACAGATGCTAGATGTATTTATAATACTCCGTGCGGTTTTTTCCTTACGAGTTTTGTTTTATGTCGCGCGTCCATCTAGTGAGGACATTCCGAATTACTCGACGTTGCTTGTTGTGCGCGCTGGTATTTTGCGGATTTATATATCTGCAATATCTTTGTAATGTTGCAATATCGTTGCAATGTAGCTGCAAGCTACGATGCTGTATGGGGGATGATTTATGTATTTCATTATTAAGTATATGAAAACGGGCTAAAGTGGGCATGATTTTCTGAAAGTATTTGTTAATGTGCATCTAATAATGCTTTACTCTCAGCGGTATCTACGATTATCGCCGATTATCGAGTTTCGGAAAAGCTTCCATAGCTTAAAAACTACAGTATATTCCAAGATAATAAAGTGCTATTTCGCTATCGGTTTATTACCAAAGTTCTAGTGTGACTTTCTATAACAGTTTATATCTTACAATAACAAAACAAATATATAAATATTTTATTCTTGGATATGTAACAAAATTAATGACTTTCTTTTCAAATACAATTAACCGTACAAAATCTATATTTCAAAATTTTAAATGCTTGCTACATGAACGGTAATTATATATCTGTCATAAAAGTTTGGAAAAAGCTGTAAAAAGAGTTGCATATTACAATGAAATACTCTTCCATGCTATTTTCTGAATCGAATTTTAGCCACTTTTTTAGACTTGTCATCCCACTGTGCATGGCTTCATATAATTCCATGGCTAAGACCTCTACGCGTCTACCGAAAGCTTGCGCGTTTTCTGAATGTTTTTGTTGGAGTGAGTTAAACTCCAATTGTAGATGAGCCGTACTACGTTTGCACAAATATTCGCGTTCTAACTCGCGTTTCAATTGTTCGTAATTTTCTATTGTTCTTGTGTGAAAGTCTATCATTGCCTTTCCCTTGAATTTGGTGCATAATATGGCCTCTAATAATGTGTGTTCGTCGGCCGGATGTATATTTTTCATTGCATACGAGCTCGCGTTTAAGAATTCTCGAACGCGGTTCGCCGAATTACCGTCGATCTCGGGTATCATGCCCCGCGCTTCCTTTAACGACAGGAAACTGACTGTCGATCCGAGTTGATTTCGGATATCACTCGTTGATCTACCGTATGTCAAATCTAGCGCGTGTTCATGGAAACTTTGAGAGCCTCGTCGTTGCTCTCCCGACCGCGGGGGCTCTTCCCGTTCTAGTCCGTTCACTTTAATGCGTTCGCGTATTTCTTGTAATAATTCGTGTAACATGGCCCGTTCCCTAGGGGACTCGTTGAAGGTGACCCTTCTGCTATTGAGCGGGCTCGCGTGTGCGTTTTCTAACGATTGATGCAGGCGTTGAATTTCGGCGTCAATATCAGTGTTAGGCGGATCCGCCACGATAGCGCTGGACGTACTGGCGATTGGTTGCGTCATGGCGTTTGGCAAGGTATCTCTGGATGTACCGGCGATTGGGTGTGCCATGGCGTTCGACAAGGTGCGTCGAACGTGATTAAAATCAAGTCGGTGTCTTGACGTCGGGGTGTCGAAAAGTGTGTTCGTACGTCGAGGGTGTCGGGGTCTACTCGTACCTATGCTATTCGCGGGGTCTGGAGTATTATGCGCGAGTAAACTGAAGTCGCTGGGGTCGAACGGAAATTCTCGGTCGATTATAACGTTGGCTGGAGGGCTTGCCTCGCTATCGCTACTCGATCGGGTAAGGTTAAGCACGCGGCGCGAAATATCACGTATGTGTCTTAAGGCGTCCGCGGCGTATTGTATCGCGGAAGTTTCTTCGGTGTTCGGTGTACGTGTGTTTAACGGCAACGGCGTGTGTTACCGGGAGTCAACGTTGCGCGAGGTTATCCGTCCTGGGACATTCGCGGATATTTGCTATTTGTTACGCAATTTGTGACATGACTCGCAGGTCATGTTCGCGCTTAGGTATGAATGAGTGCGGACTCACGCTACGATGAAACGCTGCATGTTGTCGTCCGCTGTCCTGACTGCTTGGCTGCTCGTCGTGCGGTAGGTCAGTACAGTCTCCGGTTGAGCTGATCTCCGCGCGGTGAGTCGGTGCCGTCTCCGGTTGCGCTGCTAGCGTCTGCTGGCGGGGCTGGTCGGGCCGTCGTCGTGAAGATCGTTGTGCCGTCTCTAGTCCTCCGCTGCTACCGGGTGTCTTTGTCCACTTATTTCAATGTTGCCTCGGGGTTCTCTTTGGTTCCTTGCAATCACTGATTAATGGTTTCTTCGATTCTCTTGGTTTCAGGCCTTGGTCCTCTCTGCGCACGCGAGTGCAGTCAATGGCATCCCACCGCTGCCACCAGTTGTTGTGCCGCCGACTTGGTCGGAGCACGAAAGGTAAATGTTTCCTTTAAC
>NW_011961642.1:0-2421 GCF_000949405.1 Vollenhovia emeryi
TAAACTTACACGGTCGGTCTTGCGCGCGCGGTACTAGCTTCGCTTACACTTGGCGCGAGACACTACCGTGTCTCGTGATTGTGTGTTAGGCTGCGGTCAACTTTACGCTACAAATACTTCAAAAGCGTTCTTCTCCTTTTTTCTTATTAAAAGGAAGGAAAAGAAAAACGCTTCGAAATATTTGTAGCGTCAAGTCGACTGCAACCTTAATAAGTTATGTGTTGTGTGTTGTGTGCGTCTCTTTTGTGAAGTAAATAAAATAGTAACATAAAAAATACTTCCGATTAATTATTCAGTGTGGATCTCTATTAGTGATAATGTATGAGTTGATCTGTATTAGTGAAAATGTATGTTAAATTTAGTGAAAGTTACAATGAACTTGCTCTAAGCTATGGTCCATCGGAAAATACATCTTTCTCATCATCTTTTTCAAGAAACTAGAGCAACACGAAGTCATCGAATCATCTCTACATCATCTCTGCAAGGTAAGAGCGCGAGTGAGAAAGAGAGAGAATGTGTGTGTATGTGTGTGTACTAGCGCGTCGCGATCAGCTGATGGCAGCGTCGTCGCGGGTGCTCTTGCCGTAAGCGCCCGCGACGACGGTGAGCCGCGCCGCTCCTGCCTGCCTCTAGTATCTGGCCCGTCATTCGATATCTTTTCCTCTTTATAATTCAAAAACTAAGCTTCGGAGAAAATTTTGCAAGAGGAAAAATCATTTCAGAATTAAGTTTAAAATACGACATTTTAAGGACAAGTGGTTGTTCTGAATCACCCTGTATATCTTACGAACAATATATTACAATCGTTTTTAAATATTAACGTATTTGAAATATTACAAGAGCATTCGCACGATCAGTCACCCTTAGAAAATCATATAGTACATTTAATACGAGCTATTATTCAAAAATATGTTAAGATAAGATTGCATTATTTAGCATTAAATTCGAGAAATAAAGGTATAAATAAACGTCACTTACTTAACAAAATTGTACTGTTCAAAGGAATGTAGAAATATACTTCTGCGTCGTCTACAATAGCCGTAAGAATATGAGTGTATTCCGATATCCACTGCTTACTGATTGTAAAAATCCCATTAATCAATAGCTTACTGTTTATGTTTTCCTGCATACTTTTACGGCTATTGTAGACGACGCAGAAGTTTATTTTTACATTCCTTTATTATAGACTATTGTCTACAATAAAGAAATGTAATTTATTAAATACTTACGAGAGGACTTCCGTTTCCGGCAGCGTGCGAGAGACTGTGTGCGAGAGCGAGTGAGAGAGTGAAAGGTGTATAGAGTAGGAAAGAGAGTGGTGGAGGAAGAGCGAGGTACGGGCGGACGAGAAGGAGATTGAAGAGAAGGCGGGAGAGAGAAGGGGAGGTGCGAGGGTGAGTAGGAATGGCCGAGTAGCGGCCAGAGTAGGATGGGGAACCGATGTCCCCCGGACTTTGTCCGGAGGGGCATCGGGGACCCACCTACGACCCCCGTGACCAATGGTCTTGGTCCGGGGGGCGACCACCGGCGACCCGCGGGCTACGGCTCTTACGGGCGCCGGGGTTGGAAGCCCCGTGGACCGTGGTCTTGGTTCGGGGGACGACCACCGGTGGCCCGCGGGCTACGGCTCTTACGGGCACCGGGGTCGGAGGGAGTCCCGTTGACCGGGTACCGTGGGGATTTTCCCCGGTGACTCGGCCGGGACTGGGGGGGGGGGCGGTGCCGCGGCTTTCTCCGTGTTGGGGGAGTCGGGGGGCCGCCCCACCCGAGTGGACGGGCTGACGAGGCCGCTCGGACGTATTCCGAGGCAGGGCTCGGCAGCCTGGGGCCCTTGGAGCCGCTGGGACGTTTCCCAGGTCGGGGTCCAGGGCGAAGACAAACGGGTAGCGGGGCCGCTCGGACGTTTCCGAGGCGGGGCCTGCTACCTGGAAGACCTCTCCGGGGGCCGCTGGGACGTCTCCCAGGCAGGGCCTCGGAGGGTCTGGAGGGCCGGCCGACAGCCCGTCGGCCGGCGTCCGTCGTCGGGGCGCGAACCGGCCGTCACCCCGTGTCTGGGGCCGTCGTCCCTTTCGGGACGAGCGGTCTGGCATGGGGCCGGGCGGGGAGCGCGCCGGCATTGGCGGAGCTTCTGCCTCGCTGGGTGGGACGTGGTCCCGTTTCGGCGGGGTGGGAGGGTCCGATCCTGGTGGCACAACCGTGCGTGGCGCGGGTCACCGGGTGGGCGGGCAGGAGGAGAGCCTTGGTTCGGCCGTGCGGATGGAGAGTGGAGTTAGGCACCACCGAGGTTGGGAGGCCAGGGCCAGGGCTCGGCCCCGGGGCCGCCGGAATGTATTTCCGGTCGGGGCCCGGGGCGAGAGTGACGTGCCGTCGAGGCCGCTCGGACGTATTCCGAGGCGGGGCTCGGCGGCATGGGGCCCTCCG
>NW_011961643.1:0-2422 GCF_000949405.1 Vollenhovia emeryi
TAGGCTGACACGATCTTCTATCTCTGTGTCTTGCTTCAAATTTAGTTCGTTGTGAGTAGGTTAATTTTTTTTTCTTGTCTAGAATTTCTCCTCCAAATATTTTTGGAAAGCATAATTCATCAATATTTTCGATTAGGTGCCAAGGAACTGGGTATTTATTTTCTCCTGGGGCTATTATTTTAATGTCCTCACATATCTCTTGATTTCTATCGACAATTAGAACCTCATCAATTGGTTCGAAAAAAACAGATTCCTCTGAATCAGATTTATCCTCGTATTTTTCTAAATCAGTTTTTTTTCAGTATATTCGCCATTGGTGTATTCATCATTCTGATCGACAATAAATTTTACGTCTGTATCGTAATTTTTGTTATATTTTTAAAAAAATGCATCATCAATGTTAATATTATTTTTTAAATATAATGGTGTTTCTTTCAAGTACTCCAAAGCCTGACAAATTTTAGCTGGTTTTATGGTTTCGTACATATAATCAGATTTGTGTTCCATATTCCTTTTGAACTTTATTTGAATAGTCGACATTTCGTCAAAAGTACGTGGTAAAACATTTACCATCTCATTAATTTCAACTGGTATATTAACAATACTTCCTCTCAATGATAATTGCGGATTGATAGCATATGGTTGCAATGCTTTCATTTGCATAAAAGGAATGTATGGAGACACCATTCTTTCCTCAACGGCAGATAGGTTTTTGACCACTGTTGGTAATTTTGCAAATCTTAAATCTACATTAGATGCTGTAGGTGGAACCTTACCTGTTAAAATATATTTCTTACATGTCCTGCATACAAATTCCGATGAGTTATTTAAAATTTGTTTAATAAATTCATTAATATCTTTCTTTATGTGAATCATTTTTTTTACAATTTGATTAATATTGATTAGTTCTACAGATTTTTTGAAAAATAAATTTTCGCAACATACACAAATAATATCTGGCCCTTCTTTTCTTTTCTTCAAAAAGTTAAATATCAATAGTTTTTGGTAATATTCATTATCTTTAATTCCATGATTAATCTTGTTAAAAATACAATTACTATAATTTTCTCTATATTTATAAAATTCATCTAGCTTGGAAATTTTTTTCATTTCATTTGGGTTATTTTTGACATTATCATTATACCATTGTTCTTGACGGTTTTTTCTCATTCGTTTTTTATTCTTTTCAGTTTCAATTTCATTGTACGATTGATTTTTTCTGAGATCTCTCATTCTTTTTTTATTTTTTACATTTTCTGTAATACAATATGAAAAATCTTTCAAAAGTTTCTTCTTTCTTATGAAATTCATATTATTTTCTCTTATTCTATATGCTTGATTATTTCGAATTTCTCTCATTCTTTTAATATTTTTTTCACCTTCTCGTATTTTATACGACAAATCTTTTCGAATTTTTCTCATTCTAATTGAATTTCTATTTTTGTCTAAAGAATGTTTTTGTTTTAGGCTAAATTTTCGTAATTGTAGCATTCTATTTCTAGCTTCATTATTTTTCTGTATAATGCTTTTTCGTTTCAATTTTGGCATTTTGTTGCCCAATAAAATCAAATATTAATATGGGTTTTTATTATTATTAATTTTAACGAGAAATCAATTTTTTTGGTTTTTTACAATGCGTTTAAAAAAATTTACTTTTCTTCGGAAAGTATTCACTAAAAGTATAATAAAATAAATTTTAATTTTTATATTTTTTATTTATGCAGGGTGTCAGATTAGTTTTGGACCTATCCAAAGATTATACTACATTTTCACAAACTGAGAAGTAAACCTAGTTAACCATTTTTAAAAAATCGTATTTATTATCGTCTAATCAAGAAAAACCTATCAGCCAACACTTAATGGCACAAATGTTATTGTTAATTAAGGGATAATAATTACGAATTTTGAAAAATACTATATAAGTTGTCTTTTGAGTTTGACTTAATCTAATATAATCTTTGGAAGGCTCAAAATCATTTCCGACACAATGTGTAATTAAAACAAACTTATAGACACCATTATAATATTTAATAATTATCAGATTTTTAATTTTTTAGTAAACCAAGCTATTTTTTCTGGAATTCTTTTCACGGATAAATATTCGGAAGTAGAAATTCTAAAAGAGATCGGATAGGACTTTCAAGAGAGTACTCTGCTACGCAGGTCTATCCTCTAACATATTGTATATTAATTTGATAATCAAATTAATGTACAATATGTTAGAGGATAGACCATAAGATACCCATTTATAGAATTCCTTTCATGAAATATTGATTTGTAATAACCTAGTTTTACATATATTTTTAGAGATAATCACACTGACCAAAAACGTTCTATTAATAAATCCTTAAATAATAATTTCAAAAATTATATATTAAACAGATGGTAAACATTTAAAATATATCAGGTATTATTGTACAAA
>NW_011961644.1:0-2424 GCF_000949405.1 Vollenhovia emeryi
GGGCTGTCAGAACACCCAACGGCCATATGTCGGCACCTGGGATGTGGGTAACCTGCGTCCTTGGATAAACGATAGAGATTCTTAGAGTAGTCCTTCTATTATATTATATGATTAAGATAGTATTATTATGATTATTTTATTATTGCGCCGTTATACTATATACACCTGTATTCTGCAATACCTATTCTCCGTAATCTGTTAGTTTAGTTCTCAAGTTAAATATTGCGAGCGCTTATATTTTGTTCATAATTATTTTATTTTATGCGGCTAGCTGGAGCGTGTTTTGACTTCCCATGTCATCGTTATGTTACTCCGCACCGTAGGTTTGAGGGACCAAACCCTTTATCAAAATGGCCGATGATTATTTTATTATTACGCCGTTATACTATATACACCTGTATTCCGCAATACCTATTCTCCGTGATCTGTTAGTTTAGTTTTCAAGTTAAATATTGCGGGCGCTTATATTTTGTTCATTTATTTTATTTTATGCGGCGAGCTGGAGCGTGTTTTGACTTCCCATGTCATAGTTATGTTACTCCGCACCATAGGTTTGAGGGACCAAACCCTTTATCAGAATGGCCGAACTGTAGCGCGCGAGACTGTAGCGCGCTGGGCCCTACTTATTACGCGCGGAGCCCGGCGCGGACGAATGTACTGCGGTCAGAGAGCGAGCGCGCAGCGCTACAGACAGACGTACGGAAGGATGCTCTCTCTGTATCTGAGTATTTTGTGCGAAATAAAGCAAGGGGTGCTACAATAGGTAATTATATTTTAGATGCCCCAGCTAGACAATTTATCAAGGGAATTCACAATCATAACAGTGCATTTTCCTGTGAAAAATGCACAATTAAAGGAGCTAGACATAGGAATCGTCAAACATTTTTACATGATAATGCACCTCTACGTACGGATGAGTCATTTAAAAATAGAGATCAAGTAGAACACCATAAATATAATTCACCTTTAGAACGTGATTTACAATGTGGAATGGTGTCTGCATTCAGGCTTGACCCGATGCATCTCGTATATGCAGGAGTTTTTAAACGATGGTTACACTTTCTCCTTGGAATGGTTGTAACACCAGGCAAAATTAATAATAGAGCTAAATACCAGTTATCTCAAGAATTGTTACATTACAGTCCTTGGGTGCCTATGGAGTTTAATCGTCGACCTCGATCTTTTTATGAAATCTCGAAGTATAAAGCAACGGAATTGCGACGTTTCCTGCTGTACGACGGTGTACGAATCTTTAAAAACACTCTACCTCCAAACACGTAAAAGAATTATTTACTTCTACATAGTGGAATATATATGTATACTGTCTAGTCCAACTCTAGTGCAAAATTCAAATATGCTCGATGCTGCTAAAGAAATTTTAAAAGAATTTGTAAAACACTCTTCTCAGATTTTTGGCAATTATTTTGTTGTTTACAATGTCCATTGTCTGATTCATTTAGTCGATGAATGCCGAAACCACGGCACTTTGGAATCATTTAGTGCTTTTAAATATGAAAATTTTATGGGCATTATGAAACGATATCTGAGATCTACTTACAAGCCTTTACATCAATTAGTTAGACGTGATACAGAAATCAAAGAACGACTCGTTTCAAAGAAAGACACAGATGAGTCTAATAAAATTTTGTTGAAAAATCGGTATAACGGAGAAAATAATATTGAAGGAGAACAGTTTCAGACTGTCGTTTTATATGGCATTACTCTTACAAAAAATGAGGCAAATAGCTGCTTCCAGACTAAACGTGGAGAAATCATACTTTTAAACAGTATTATCCGAACACCTCAAAATCAGATTTTTATAGTGGGATATAAATTTCTACAACAAGAAGATTATTATAATTTTCCTATTGCATCTTCTGAACTTGGAATTGTAAAAGTCTCTCGTTTACAAAGTCACAGAACCGTTTATAAAATTGAACATTTTCTTTGTAAATGTGTTCTTTTTCCTGACAATGACGAAGAATTTGTATGCATTCCTCTTGTGCATTGCAACATTCACTAGAATTTTAGTGAGAACAATTTCTATTTCTCCAAGATATTATGTAGTATAAGCTATGGTAATTATTTAGATTAGCACACCCACCTCCAATAACCTTGGGCTTGACATATATTATAGAGGTCACCCTCCTGAGTAACCCTCAGAAGGATTTAGCCGGCGCTCGTTGTTTATTAAAAAGTTATTTAAAAAATTAGAAATTTGCACATGGCTTCTTCATAGAGGAAGGTTTAGGAGCGAAGTCTAATTTTTTTCAATTATTCTTGAAAGTGTGCAAATTAGAAATTTGCACATTGCTTCCTCATAGAGGAACGTTTAGGAGCGAATCTAATTTTGCACGATGTTTCTTGAAAGTGTGCAAATTAGAAATTTGCACCTTGCTTCCTCATCATTGAAGCGTGCAAATT
>NW_011961645.1:0-2424 GCF_000949405.1 Vollenhovia emeryi
TAACCAAGAGACAAGCCGGCGAAAGATCTGATCCGACAGCGAGTTAACGCGAATTACCTGAATAATCATGTTATTTATTATAGATTTGCCGCCGCATATACATTTATGTTACACATTGTATACACAAATTTGACAGCACCATGATCACTCACCGCGCATGAGCGCGGACAGGGATTCGCATCCTGAATTTTTTTGCGCGTTCGTAAACTCATCCAAAAAAAAAGTGTCGCAACCTCATTGCTCCCGACTGTACGTTTAATCAATAAACTTGCCGGATTGGTCGACGTCAGCATTATTTCCTTCAATTACCACTGGCGACTTATTATAATATCAATACAATTAAATTGTTACTTATATATTTTATTATTTTATTATAGCTGTATATATGATCTAACCTGGATTATTTGCATCGTGTCTATCCCTTACAAAAAGTACATTATAAATATGGTTTTTCTTAAATAATTATTATTCGATAAATAAAGTTACTATTTGTATTTTTAATTTCTTGAAAAGTGAAATCATAAGAAAACATGATAATTAATGAGGAATTTTAACGGTTTTCTTTAAAAATATTATTTTATATTCACTTTAACATTATTTTAGTATTTTTCACTAAATACTAAAATTATAGTTATAAAAATTAATTAATATTTTTAAGGAAAGAACAAGATACCGCATTAATTATTATGATTTCATGTAAAATTTAATTTCAAGAAATTAAAAATGTTACTAAATAGTTATACCGTCATTTATCATATAATGTTAAATTTATACACTCGGAAAACCCTATAATTGTAGTGTATTTTTCGTAAGGGTGGCCATATGTCCGCTAGGATCAGATCAGGGGGTCGATAATGAATTGTTTTACACACGTGAAAAGTGACAAATTTGTCCATTGCCTTCTTCTTGTATGTCCTTCGCTAGAAAAAGTAGGCAATGGAAAAATTTTTCACTCTTTACGTGTGAAAAAATTCATGATCGACTTCCAGACTACTCATGTCTGATTGGATCCGAGCAAATACAGATTATTCTTGTCATATCTGACCTCGTCCGCCAGGATCAGATTAGATCTACTCATGTCTGAGTGGATCAGATCAGATATAGATTATTCTTATTCTATCTGACCTCGTCCGCTAGGACAGGATCAGATCTACTCATGTCTGATTAAATCTGATCAGATAGGGCCAATATTTTGATCAAATCAGATATAAACGAATTTGATCTGATTTGATCTGATCAGGTCTGTTCAGATCTTTTCCATTTTTTCCCGGGATGTTTTGCATCGTGCGAATACGTGCTGCGTTTTATCTACGTCTGCGAGTTGCGTTTGACGCGTTGCGGCCTATGTAGACGGGCCTTAATCTGTCTCTTTTATTAACGTGGCCGTGCGCGAGTAAGAGAGTGCGCGTGTGAGACTCGTGGGATTTTCGCGGCCGATGTTGTTTTTGTTGCGCACGGGCGCAACATTTATTGGAACAAAACACACTCTTCTTTTTGGTATCGTGGCAACCAGCCACACACCGGGCGTCGTTCAATCACGGGCATAACAATATTATTATATAGAAAAAATAGACCTTAACAAAAAACGAGATGACCATAGTAAATGTCACGAGAATTCAAATGTGCTATTAAGTATAGGAGGTCACCGATCTCTGCAAGCAAATACTTATTAGTAATGTCAAAAGATACAATGTTTTGAGAAAATTTGACAGCTCTTTTAGACTTAACCATATCACATATTTTTAAATATAAAATACTTTACCGCGTTGTGCTTCTCGACGTAGTCGGGGCACGGGATGTCGGGATCAGTGCCAGGAGCACGAATGTGCGAGAGTCGAAGGGCCGGAGGCCAATATTATAACCAAAATTCTTTATTAAAAATTCTACTCAGCTACGTACACTCGTACAGTTCATTTCAGATTGACCCGCCCTGCCTTCTTTCCATTTGTTTTTATAGCCGGCTGTTGTCAGGCCGTTTATTCGGAATTTCGGACCTGTCGGTTCTAAGTTCGTCAGCAGTGGCATCGTCAGCACTGTCGACTCGGTTCCGATGGGTTAATGTCCCATCGTCTACTTCCTTCTTCGCACGCGGCAGATATTTGATACTCTGCTGCGTGCGCTATACCTGTGTTGCAATGAGGCGGTTTCGCACTCATTACACCCTTCCCCCCTAATGGAAAGAAAGTGAGGTGGCGAACTTTATTTCTACACTTATTCTTAATTTCTATCGGATACATGGATATTATGTATTTGTATTTCTACACTTAGGCTGGGCTGTTTTCCGCTATGACAACAGGCTTCGTTACTTTCCCTTTTTTGTTTTTTAGTTTCTTTATTATTATATATGCTATTATTATTCCTATAAGAAAAATGGTAATTCCGCTCGTTGTCATAGGGTATACAGGGTGTCTGATGCAAAAGTAG
>NW_011961646.1:0-2425 GCF_000949405.1 Vollenhovia emeryi
ACACTGAGTCACTCGTATGTGCTACAATGGGCTGAGTCAGGTGAATCACTGTATTGTCGAGGCCAATCCCTGATTCGTCTACGGTCTCTTCGTCTTCTCGCTCAGTGTCCGAACAATTATTCCGTTTATCTGGGACCACTGGGCCCATAACCTGTTGTAGTTAAGGTTTATTTCACAATCACGACACTCCAATGTATATGTATATCGCACTTTATTACAAAGAAAGGAGTACAGCGAGCGCGCTGTAGAATAACGCACGGCGGAAACTTGCGAGAGCGGTTTACAACCTTCTCGAGACACGCTTAGAACGAGAGAGTATACTTACATGGATTAAGAGAGGTGCGCGGTACCACCGAAAACGCGGGCCTAATGGTGGGGAGAGTCATACGCTCCGATCTATCGACATTCTTCGCGATCTATTGTTCTCGACACATTCCTGCATACCTCGACCTAACGCTCTTATTTTTCGTCGCAATACTCAACATCGTGACTGTCCTCTCTCAACTTCGGTGAGTTATCACATTTGACTTCTTAACGAATAATTTAACGAAATACATTTTTGACTTTTAGAATTATCGAATATACAAATCCAACTCTTTACTTGGCAATCACCAGTTCAAAGATTAAATCTCGTTGAAAATAGAGGATAATCTCGATAATAGTGGTGTTAAATTATGTATCTATCTAATTATAATCAGGTAAAAATTCACTGTATTTATTCGCAAATTCATATGAATAATTTGTAACGTCGCTTAACACTATGTATCATACCTTTTATCCCAGCTTCACTGAGGATGACCCAAAAACGGGTCGAAACGTTTCGAGCATTTAATAGTGTTTTTTACAAAAAAACATTGACAATTTCGCACGGACACCTGCTATGGGCTCGCATTTGCCGTTTCTCCCTACCTACCCAAATAAATTCATGTTGTCCTTTTCCCTCAAGGGGACATCCCCCACTACCTCATAAGTAGTCTATTTTTTATATATCTACGTTCATAGCCGAAGATCCGCGTAAACCTCTCGTGCGATAAGTCAAGCGACCAATACGGAAATTACTATTATAGTGTCCGTAGAATCACAAAACGTTGTTTACATTGAAACGGGAAATTTCCGTAAATACCAAAAGCCGCCAGTGTTTTGTTTACATTTGGAAGCATTTTTCATTCATTCTCGAGTTGTACTGTCCCGAGAACGTACAGTTTTCGTTTTGGTAGAAAAGTGAGAAAAGTGTTGACTTACAAAATGCGGCCACTAAATCTCAAGTTCAGCGTGCGCAACTTATTGCTTATAAGAGAAGGTTTCTCTCAATCCTACGCTGCAAGACGACTTGGCATAAACCAGTCAGCAGTTTCTCGCATTTGGTCTCGTTATCAAGAATGCCAATACCGGTGGTATATGCTAATAATGCAAGGGTTACTTTAAAGTACTATATCCTTGCAAAAAAATGGTAGCGACTGTTTTTTTCTTTAAATTGAAGAGAAAGGTTCGTACTTTATGTTCCTGCAAACGGTATCCCCGAAAAAAATGTAGCAAGTCCATGCACTCCGTCAAACTTTGTAATTTTCAATATACATATAACAAACATGCCCTCACATTTAAGGTGTTGCAGTGGTAGGGATGCATCACACCTAAAATCGAACTACAATATCTTAAAGTAGAGATTTCAAGCTTTAATTTAAAAAAAGAACATAATTTTGCGATGAGTTTTCGCGGAGTTACCGTCAGTCAAAGTTGACCAATTTTTGCATAAAATTTTTCTATGCCATATTTCTTTTGAGCAGTGTATAATCTTTATATAATATGATAAAGTTATATGTTACACTTACCTTTCTGCATATGAGTAAGACATTTCATAATATAACACAACTGTAATACTTTATATTTATTCCTTACCTATTAAGAGCAACTTCTTGCCTTTTCTTAGTTATCAGATAAGAAAATGTCCGTACAAGATCAAGAAATGAAGCAGCTGTGACATAGATCCTTCTACTCGTAAGTTCATAGAATTTTGCACTTGAATCTTTGGCACAAATATGGAAAAATTTACAAGCTGCAACGACCTCAAGTTGGATGTTTTCAGAAAGTTCAACATCGGCAATGATACGCTGTGCGACCTTTTTATCAACACAAAATTTTACAATTATATATATACAATATATATACATAATGTATACAGGGTGAGTCTTTCCATATCCGACAAAATTTTTGAGAAGGTAGAACGGATCGAGATGAACGGAAAAGTCCTGTACCATTTTGCAATTTTCGTAATAGTTAACGAGTAATTAATTATGAAAAATCGTTGTCTTAGGCCGGCCTACCGCCCAATTCGAGCGCGTGGTGAGATGTGCGCATAGCAATATCGATCGCCGGGCGGTCATATCTTTCCACGCGCTCAAATTGGGCGGTAGGCCGGCCTAAGACA
>NW_011961647.1:0-2425 GCF_000949405.1 Vollenhovia emeryi
AATTTCATCTAAAAGCAAAACTCCATGCTTTTGCGAATCGTTCTTTTTCTGAAAACTCAGTTTCAGAACTTCGAAGAACTTGTCATCGAACCCGCATGGTGAATCGACCATAGACAAGTATCTGAAACATAAAATTGCAATTGAAATTGACTGTTATAAATTTTCAAACTAAGTATTTTAGTGCGTAAAAAATATTTTTACCTTCTCACAGTGCGAACAGATGGTAATGGTAAAATACCATTCGATCGCATGAATTCGTACCCAGAAGAGGATCTCATATGCATCAACATACACAAAAGTATCCATTCTTCTGACAATGAGTACCTCCGTCCTTTTGCATTACAATGTTTGGCAGCTTCCAATATTTCTCGAGCAACATTTTGTTGGTTTCTTAGAATGTTGTTCTTTTTAAAGACGTCATTAACTGCTGTCATCGATAAGTCACTTAACTGCTTCTGACATTGCATGACCTTCTCTTTGAGCAATGTCCGTTGGTGCTTCACTAGTTTGGCAGCTTTATTAGTTCTATAAAGTCTTTTTCTTAAAATGGCAATTTTTTATATTGTTGTAAAGGCACTGTCAGTCGGATTCGTTTTACATTGCCATGTTGTTGTATCAGACGTCTCTTACGGCTTACGGACTTTACCACTTTTAAGCAGAATGAACAGGCATGGTGGGCATGGTCATGTGGTAATAGCAATAAACATTGTTTATGTCACCACATTCCTGTTACATCTTGGTACGCTGCAGAATAATCACTTTCTTCAATCGTCTTACCCTGTATATTTACAGCGCCCTGGCAGACATTGAAGCTGTCGATTGCAAACAATGTATTCTGCAACTGCTCTATATTATTTATTCGCTCGCTGATTTGAGCAGTTTCAGCATAATTCGATATATTTATCGGTTGTTTCAGTACGTTTATTTGAAGCATCATATCCTCGTGCAGTAACACTTCTTTCACTGACTCGAGTGTATAGCGATAGTAGGGTATATAGGGGGATTCTAACCCATGGAGCTCCGAGGGGGGAGCGGGGCGGGGGCTACCCCGCGGCGAGGGGACAGCGGGGAGGAGGGGAAGTACGCGACCTTGACGTCACGCAAGGTGCTGACCTGTCACTACGTGACATGTAACAGATATCTAGGTGCTGACCTGTCATTTTTAGCGCGAACACCTGGACGGGTATGAGTCACGGGGTCAAGCGCCGAAACCTGGCTGATGACTTTCTTATCAAGGTGAACGATGTCGAGGAGTTCCGCGTTTATTATTCCGCAGCGCTTGGCTATCCGCGGAGGCGCGGGGAGGGAGATATTCCGCGGCGATCCGCGGGGGCGCGGGGAAGGAGATATTCTGCGGCGATTCGCGGGGGCGCGGGGAGGACCGCGACGCTACGCGATCCGCGGCGCGGGGAGGTCCGCGGCGCGAGGCAATCCGCGACACATGCATGTAATAGATATCATCGGAAGATGACGATATACAAATGATTAGCGCAGACACACAGCTGCGCGCATCCATGGCATGAGTCATGAGGTCAAGCGCCTAAACCTGGCTGCTGACAGCGACTTTCTTGTCTAGGTGCGTGATGTCAGAGAGTTCCGCGTTTAAATAAACTCACACCTACTGCGTCAGCATGTAATAGATATCACCGAGGATGCCTTTGATTAGCACCGATACCACAGCTACACGTATTATTTTCCATGGTATGATCAAGCGCCGAAACCTGGCTGCTGACAAAAGTCTTTGGCAATCCGCGGCGCGTGCATGTAATAGATATCACCGGGGGATGACGATATACAAATGATTAGCGCAGACACGCAGCTGCGCGCATCCATGGCGTGAGTCATGAGGTCAAGCGCCTAAACCTGGCTGCTGACAGCGACTTTCTTGTCTAGGTGCGTGATGTCAGGAAGTTCCACGTTTAAACTCGCACCTACTGCGTCAGCATGTAATAGATATCACTGAGGATGCCTTTGATTAGCACCGATACCACAGCTACATATTAATATTATTTTTCATGGTATGAGATCAAACGCCGAAACCTGGCTGCTGACAGCGACTTTTTATGGTATATAAACGGTCCAGAAGCCCGCTGTACCACAGTAGGAGATTTTATACGAGATTGAGAACTAAGAATACGTTGGAACCCACGAACGCATCGTTAGACAAGAAGTTCGTATTTATCATCCAGTTTCTTCGTGTCCTGATAGGCCTTAAGATTTCCTTAGCAAGAATGAATTATTACACTCCTCAGGAAATGTCATCCACCAAGAAACAGCGTAGCGTGTAAGTACTACAAAGTTATCGTATATTTTCCTTTACCATTTTCCACATTTAATTGTATTTTTCAAACAGTTTTAACAATCGCCGTTACACACGATATGTTCATCGAAGCAGTTATACGCCATCCGTTCCTCAAGATGAAAC
>NW_011961648.1:0-2425 GCF_000949405.1 Vollenhovia emeryi
GTTTTATTTGGCGCAATTTGTTGATATCATTACTTTTGTAGAGAAGATAGTTTTGTAGAGAAGATATTTTTGTAGAGACGTACTTTTATACGTTGGAGCAAGTAATTACATTAATTACTTTTATTAGAACATTTTTTTCATAGGCCATTTCCATTTACAATAAATAATGTACGCTAGTTCGTACGCGCCTTTCCTGGATACGATCCTGAAAAGGGCCCAGGCACTTTTAGCCGTTGATACACTGTTGGGGCGATCAAAAACATGGCGGAAAATTGAGAACGCCCAGATCAAAGGCGCCGACAGAGAGTGCAACTACTGGTTATACTGTGGTATGTGCGGCGTCGGCGCGATGCGATGTCTTCTCGCCGGTGACAGCTCGCGTTCACGGTTAGGTCGGGTGTTATGTGTACGAGCCACTCAACACGTGGCGAGGATTACAGGCTTTTGCTCAGCTCGCTCTAGCCCACGGGTGGGTCACTCAGCTCGTGACACGGGTCGGAGAAATCTCCCGCTCAGCTCGCTGTTCTCGGGTTGACGTCAACGCACGTCGTGGTCGGAAGCGGTTAGGTTTCTCGCTCAGCACACGAGGTTTGGAAGCGGCTCGGACTCAGCTCGTCGTTGCCGTAGGTAGACCTGCTCAACTCGCTGGTCGGGATCTGGTGTCTCGGTGGATTTTTCCGCGTCTTATATACTAATTGGTTGTAGGTGCGGGATGGAGCGGTGCCGGGGAAAATGTGCGCGGTGGGGAAGGTGCTTATTGTTTACGGCACGTTACAGCTTCTAAAAAAGATCGTAAATATCTCATGTTCACATTTTCTTACTCCTAAACATATTGAGTTGTTTCAGCTTGTTGTATCTAAATATTTATCTTTGCATAAAAAGTTATTTAACATTGCGTTTAAACCTAAACATCATAATCTATTACATTATGCAAGAATTATGAAACAATCTGGGCCACTGATGTCATCTATTCGCTTTGAGGCAAAACATAGACAATTGAAAAATTACGCCAAAGTTATTACCTCACGAACAAATCCTTCTTACACACTTGCTCTCAAACATCAGTTGAAACTTTGTCATCGATTCGTTTGCGCAAAAGGATTTTCAAACCGTTTACAACATGATACTAGAATAATGAAATTTACTGAAATTTCGGAATATCTTGATATAAAAAATGTTTTACATCCAGAAATAATACATAATAACTTAAATATAGTATCTTGGGCTATAATAAATGGAACACGATATGAGGTCAATAATATTGTATGTACAAATATCTACGATCGTTTATTTGGAAAAATTCGATACATTATTTTATATGAAAATGAAGAAATATTTTTCCTTTTGTTAAAACTTTCTACTTTAAATTTTAATCCTCATAAGTCTGCATATACAATATCAGAACAAAACCAATTATTTTGTATAAAACAAAAGGATTTATTAGATTACCATGTTTATTTTAAAAGTGATGATAATTATATTTTCTGCGAAAACTTGTTTGAGTTCTAAATAATACTAAATAAATAAAAATGTATAGTAATACAAATGTCTAAATTTTTATATTCTTTATTTCCCCATGCGTATGAGACAACACATATCACTCTCGTTTGACCAATAAGTGGCATACACACATTATTCTGGTTTTCTTTTTACAAAAAAAGAACTGTAATGTAATGTACATTTACTACATTGACAAAAAACTGTCTGGAAGTTATGATTGATTACCATAATACAAATAATAAAAGTTTTAATTAAAATTATTATTAATTGAAAATCTGTTTACGGAAACTGTTTCTTAAGAAAGTAATATTTACATTGCAATAAATATTTACAAAATTTAATGAAATTTACTATACTTACTAGAACTTCTTCATTATATTTAACAAAATATTTATTATAGTTGATAAACTATTTAATTTATGGAAACGATGATTTTCTTTATATGAGAAAGTAATATTTACATTTCAAAAAATATTTACAAAATTTAATAAAATTTACTAGGGCTTCCGTTTCCGGTGACGAAAACGTGTGGATGTGTGAGAGAGTGAATGCGAGAATAAAGGTGAAATAGAGAGTGAGTGGAGTAGAGTGAGAGAAGAGAAGAGCAGGGAGACGTGGGAGAGGGCGAAGGGAGACGGGGTAAGTGGAGGCGAAGAGCGAGAGCGAGAAAGAGAGGTGCGGCGAAGCGATAAGTGGGAAGAGAAAGGTAGGTTAAGAGGCGAGAGTGACAGACGGGCATAGAGTAGGTAGTGAGATAGAGTGGAAAGTGGGAGGGAAGAGTAAAGGGAGACAAGGAATAGAGAAGGTAGATAGAGGGGCAAGCGCATAGGAATAGTAGGCAAGAACAGGTAGATAAGAGAAGAGAACAGAATAGAAGGGTGAATAGAATGGAGGAAGAGAAAAAGAAAAAAAAGAGGGGGGAAGT
>NW_011961649.1:0-2425 GCF_000949405.1 Vollenhovia emeryi
ATTGTAAATTCAACTTATTCAGTTGATAGAGTCGGGCACTCGTTCTATTCACATTCTCGCTACTGTTAAGTCTCATTATCGTTCAAGCAAAACTGACGCTATTATTAATATTAATGGAGGAGCACGTAATAAGAGAAAGAAAGAAAGGGGATAATCTCCTTTCGGAATATTTAATTTACTTCTCGAACACGCGCAGTGAAACACGAACGGTAGTTCGTCGTTGATTCATTGCCAAAGCGACGGCTTCCGGGAACCGCCGAGAAAAACAGGGTTTAATTCCAGCCCTGCAACACGGAATCTCCAACTTTCGACGGTACACCGAACTAGACGCCATGAACAAATCCCGCGGGAGCAGACGAGAAATAACTCTCCGCTATGAAGATTATTGCGACTCCTCGCCGGTACGAACGCGCTCGTCCTCCTGACGCGAGGGACTGTGATAAGGCGATCGCGCCCGAAAACGCGGAGAGAACGTGGTTACACGCTGACCGGTAATATCGCGCACAGCACTCTCAACACTTTGCCCAGCACTCCCAACACATTGCACAACACCCCCGAAGTCGGAATTACGAGAACGCACTGATAATCGCGATTGCACGATACCCGGCACTCCCGAAAATCCGACGCGGCGATTTAAAGTCATACGAAAGTCTTTCAACGCACCACTGTGTTCACAAATTTCACTGATACACTTGCTTTCTGCGTGATTCAGTCCAGTCCGGTCCTCGAATCGCTGGATCACACTGCATCGAAGTCTCGTCCATTTGGTGGATTTAATCGCCGCCGAGAAGCCATGCGATAGCTTTGAGAGTCAACTTCAAAGTGAGCCTCGAGTTTCACACGCCGGAACACGTTGGTCGCCGGCACGGGATATTTGACGTCGAAAAACGCACGTCAAGCGTTCAGTCCGATGTATTGTAATTAATAGTTAAATTAAAAACGATAGCTCGCGCCGCTACCTCTCTGCTCGAGCGTCGCCGTGTGACTGGCCCGGCCAGGTAACTCCCGCAAAGTCACGGCCTTCGCGGCGCGCTCGTAAACAACTACGTACGGTCGACCTTGTGACGTATGGGCTGTTACCACTTGGCACAACGAAATATTTCAACGTACAAAAACAATTGTTTTTGTACGTTTACTTCAGTAACGTTGTACGGCGTATGCTTTCACCACGTATCTCGCGTTTCAAGGTAAATTCGGCGCGTTCGCGCGGATCTCTGTCGCGTACGTGAGTCCTCAGATTCTTTAATTATTACTTATGATAAAGGCGATAGGAGCATATGACGATAAAGCGTCAGTATCAGTAACCGAAACGTCTGACATTATATTAAACAGGTCGATATTTATTTTGTTAAACAACTAACAATCGTATTCTGTTTCATTCCATCTCTTTATAAGCACATTGTCAAGTTTCGCTTTATCGTCATATGCTCCTATCGCTCTTATCGTAATTAATCTTTTTTTCTCAAAGGAGCTTATTAATATTTTTACTCTCAATTTAACATAGTTCGCGTTTTATCGGGAAAGTTTTTTCGCATATAATTGGAACTCAACGAGAAACAACATTGTTAAAACTGAAAAGAGGTCAGGCCGAGATTGAAATTGATTTACTGGAAGCGGACATAAAAGATGGAAATGATTCGCAAGCGCCGATGTCAATTGCAACAATTCGAAATTGCTTCGCCTCCGTCGGCATGCGGACCTTAATTGTCTTCGAGCTCCGCGAAAATTCAAAATTCTGGGCACTTTCTACGTTTTACGAATTGGCCTATTTGGTGGCGGACCAAACATGGCGCAGCGACGTCTTCGAGAATTCAAAGTAAAGTTTTAAAACGAACAACGGGATTAATTCTTTACAAGAAAAATGAATGTATGCAGTATAACGTCTTCGCTCGCATTTAAAAAAGTTTAAAAATTAATTAAAAATAAACGGTACTTGAGCGACGATTTTCGCTCATAGAATATATTTTACGCATAAAAACGCACAAATTCTGCAAAATTTACAAAAATCGAAGGCGAGGGCGTTATACTAAATATTTACCAAAAATCCCTATCTAAAAAAGGCATTGCGAGTTCATTGTTGTCGCTTTTCCGCGATGCCGATTGGCTCTCTCGAAACTCGATCGAGTGTCGATCTTGTTGCGAGTCGTTCTCTTCGACTCGCGGTTTTGACAGTTTGCATTTAAGAGGGTTATTTTGACAGTTTAGGTAATATAATGTGGAAGAACAATGGCGCGCGCGAAGCGCGCGCTTGTATTGTTCTAGTCCCTATCTAAAAAAGGCATTGCGAGTTCATTGTTGTCGCTTTTCCGCGATGCCGATTAATTGGCTCTCTCGAAACTCGATTTCGATCTTGTTGCGAGTCGATTCTCTTCGACTCGCGGTTTTGACAGTTTGCATTTAAGAGGGTTATTTTGACAGTTTATGC
>NW_011961650.1:0-2426 GCF_000949405.1 Vollenhovia emeryi
TACCGGGGGGGCGACGGACTGCGGGCCGGAGGGCAGAGGGGAAGCCCCCACCCGGTCGGGTCGGATGTCATCCGGCCCCTCCGGGAGGGGGCGGGGCCCCGGGTACACGCCGGGTCTTAGACCCGCGTCGCCCGGTTGGCCCGGCAAGGACGGGGGATCGGGGCCGCTCGGACGTTTCCGAGGCAGGGTCCGGTCTCCCGGAAGACCCCGGGGGCCGCTGGGACGTATTCCCAGGCAGGGCCTCGGGGTCTGAGGGGTTGGTCGGCAAGCCTGCCGGCCAACACCCGGTCCTCCGCGACGAAGCGACTGGTTCCTGCGTCTGGGGCCGACGTCCCGCTGCTGGGGCGTGCGGTCTGGCGTACGGGACTGGTCGTGGAGGGCGGAGGGCCGGTCGTGTACATGGTGTGTGTGAATGAGCCGCGGCCGGCTGCCGGTGGATATTTCCCTGAGACTAACCAAGGGGGGAGTAGTAAACCCCCCGACCGGGGACGAGCGGTGACGTCTGTACCTGACCTCTGCCATGGACTACGCGGGACCGTAAGCCCAGTTTACTGGCAAAGTCCGCAGGAAGTGGCATGTTCAATGTGGGAAAACCGCTCCCGTCTCGTCCGTCTGGAGCCTATCAGGGCGTTGAAGCCGGCAGTCCGGGCGCGGGTATGGAGAGGCCGTCTAGCCAACGTCCTCTCATACCCTTGTGAGGGGGGATAGTTCCCTCGCGAACTCCAGCCTGGGGCCAGGGTGAGCGACCGAACGGATCGGCACGCGCCCTGACTCTGGGGCGAGTATAAAACTGTAGCATAACAGTGGGCCTGGCCGTCTCCAGGGACTTTTTTTAGTAGCGTCACTGGTTGGGATAGGGGTGGCCCCCCGACAAACGGCATCTCCGCTTCCCAGCCCATAAATAGGGCAACTTTAACCCCGGGATAGATCCCCCACTGAGGTGGGGGTCCCATAATGGGCGAACGGGAAGACTTACTGATATGCGATATGGATTCCGCCTTTAAAAACAAAAACAAAAATAAGGAGGAGGGAGGAGACACGAGGGTGCAGCTCCACGACAACGTTCGCGTGTTCGTGGGCAGCAGGGTGGACGGCCATCAAGCCAAGGACGGGAAGGTTAGGCCTGGCCCGGCCTCGTCCAAGGTTGGAGCGAAGAAAGCCGAGATCAGGTTAAAACCTAAACGGCAAAAATCGCCGGCAGTATCGATCGTTGGATCGGATACTGAGGTAGAAGCGAAGAAGGATGATGCGGACTCCGATCAGGATTCGACCAGCGACAGCTCCACCGTCGTCGTAGCCACGGATAGAAGGAAGCGCAAGAGGGGTAGGCCACCGACAACATGCGAGGGGCTCTACAAAAGGAAGAAACAAGAGCACAAGAATGAGATTAAGAAGCTCATAGAGGAAAAAAGACTGTTGAGGAGGGTTCTGGATCCTAAGGTCCTTCCTCGTGGCGGAACACCAGAAGTAGAGCTGGTGAGACAGATGGAGGGGATGTCCGTCGAACAAATAGGGGCGGACATGCTGAGTTTCATCAACGTAGTTGATAAAATTGCTGGAGGGTCCAAACATTTAAAAGGGACATTCGTGAAAGAGCTTAGGCAAAGCACGAAAGGGATGAGAGCTGCTACAACAGCGCTCACCGCGAAGGTCACCAGGCCAGAGAGTGAGAGAAGCAGGTTGGAAGCGGACGGACTCAGGGACAAAATTAGGTCCCTAGAGAAACAAGTCTGCGAACTAACCCAGCAGCTCCGCGCACAAGAGTCACGCATGAGGGCACAGGAGAAGAGGAAGGAGAGCAGGCTGCGCCCATCCAAAGGCAACAAGACCTACGTAGAGGATACGGAGACGGAGGATGAGGAAATAGCCCCCCTCCCACACAGAGCACATTTGCAGAGGTGAACAGAGGACAGCTGATGGAAGAGGACTTTCCGGCTCTCAGGCCCAAAATAAAAGGGGCCAGCAGGCGGCTGGAGGAGCCGCCTGTGGACGTTATCATGGAAAACGTCAGGAGAGTTATGGAGGGTGTCTCTATCGAGGCGGCACTGACAGGAAACCCTCAAGAGGTAAAGGCTAACCTCGAGAACCTCGCGGTGAGGTACACAGGGGTCGTGGCCGGGCTACCGAGTGTAAACAAGGACTCTGTCAGGACTTCGACGGACAAAGGTAGGAGTCTTCCTACCATCACCAGTATGAAGATGGTGAAAGAGGCGACGGGCAAGAAAGCTACCGTCAAGACTCCCCGCGGTAACGTAAAGGCAGGAGCAAAGGAGAAGTCGGGGATGGACAGAGCACCCATCGCTGGTAGGTCGGCCGCAACCACGTATGCCATGGCGGCGGACAACAAGACTGCGAAGGCGCTCCTGCCGCAGGATCAGCCTCTGCCACAGAGGAAACCTAGAACTAAGGTGGCGGAGACCGGAATC
>NW_011961651.1:0-2426 GCF_000949405.1 Vollenhovia emeryi
GATAATTGTCGCAGGGATCTCACGTGTCTGGTGATTCCGGTCATCGCCGATTTAATTCACTCAGAAGTCTTTCCGAGAGACACGATCAAATTACCCTCAAACGTTAGATTGGCGGTTCCGAAATTCCACCTGCCACGCGCGGTTGATTTGCTGATTGGCTCAGGGCTCACCTTATCTCTGTTCTCCGTCGGTCAGATCAACTTGTCGCGTGAAGATCACGATCTGTATTTGCAGAAAACACGACTCGGATGGGAGGTGGTAGGTGGTGTACCGTCGCAAGTTCCTTCAAACCCTACGCGTTACATGACGAATCTCGAGAATTAGTTAAACAAATTTTGGGCAATTGAAGAAGTCAGGGAAATTAAGAGGAAATCAGACGAGCAAATCGATTGCGAAGCGCACTTCGAAGGGACGGTGTCTCGCGACGCCGACGGGCACCACAAGGTTCGCTTACCGTTTCGCAAATCAAACACGCGACTAGGGGAATCGCGTTCCATCGCGCTTAAACGTCTATGGTCGCCGGAGCGTAAACTCAATTCAAACACAGCGTTAAGAAACGAGTAACACGACTAAGGTTCGAGTGGTGTTCGACGCGTCGGCGAAGACGAATAACGGAATGTCCTTGAACGACGCGTTAATGGTAGGACCTACAATTCAAGACACTTTGTTCTCGCATTTAATTCGATTCCGCACATATAATTATGTCATCACGACAGACATCGAAAAGATGTATCGCCAAGTGTTATTGCACGAAGATGATCGCCGTTATCAGAGATTCCTCCGGCGCGTGGATGGTAGAGTTAAACGTTTCAGCTTAACACGCTTACAGTCGGTGTTTCGCCTTCTTCCTTCCTCGCGATTCGAGTTTTACAGAAACTTCCGGAGGACGAATGTCATACGTATCCTCGATCGGCTGAGATTCTTACCACACATCTTTATGTAGATAATTTGTTATCCGGCGCTGATACGATTATGGAGGCGCGCGCCGTCCGTAACGAAATAATCGCGTTACTGAAACGAGTGGTTTCTCCAGAAGGCAACGGGCATCCAACGACGAGCGCGTTATTAACAATTTAGCCTCCAATGCGTTGCGTACCAATCTCGTGTTAAACGTGGATCATTCCGTAAAGACGTTAGGTATAACACGGAATACGCGAGACGATCAAATGCATTATGCGGTGCGTCCGATCGAAATTACTCAAAGATTGACAAAACGAAACATATTATCGGAAATTGCAAAGATTTGACCCAATAGGATCAATAAATCGCTTTACTTTGAACGTAAATTGCTAATAAATGACTATCGCGACGTTCAAATACACGGGTTCTGCGATGCCAGTAGTGTCGGCTACGGTGCATGCTTGTATGTTCGATCTAACAGGAAAAATGAGACTGCGATTGTCATTTATTAGCAATTTACGTTCAAAGTAAAGCGATTTATTGATTCTAATTGTCGAACAAATTCCTTCCACTCCGTATATACGTCTTGTGGGACAGATTCGTCCCATTGTAAACCGGAACGCCATATGTCTTGCATCAGCCCTTTAGCATATAGAATAATCGGACCGAGTAATCCTATTGGGTCAAATCTTTGCAATTTCCGATAATATGTTTCGTTTTGTCAATCTTTGAGTAATTTCGATCGGACGCACCGCATAATGCATTTGATCGTCTCGCGTATTCCGTGTTATACCTAACGTCTTTACGGAATGATCCACGCATCACACACGATTAGTCCGCGACCCGGGGCAACAGTTCCGAGGCGTCGTCGCTGGACCAAATAACCATCACATACGATTAGTCCGCGACCCGGGGCAACAGTTCCGAGGCGTCGTCGCTGGACCAAATAACCATCACATACGAGTAGTCCGCGACCCGGGGCAACAGCTCCGAGGCGTCGTCGCGGGCATCCCTATCGCGAGTGCGAGACACAAAGATTTGTGGTATATTCTGAGACCGGACCAATAAACAATATATTCACAACCCAACATCACTTGTTATTGTCATTACGCGAAAAGACAGCACGAACACTAATACTGTTCGTGTTGATACAGAACATGTTCCATCTATTCATCGAATAATGATAATTTACAACTCTTTCCAAAGAATGTACCACTATAATCTTGAGTGGATGAATGAAAGGAATTATTCAAGTGAGTGTTAATGTTGTTTAGCAAAACATTATTTGATGTACTCGAACTTTGTTCGGTTTCTTTCAACCTATTTGCATTTAAGTCCATCTTCATATTCGTTGAATCTGCAAAATAAATATTACATCTATAATTTTATATCTGGAAAACTATTAATAAAAAATAATATAAAATATAAAATAATTATAATTATAATAGAAAAATAATAAAATAAAATAATATAAAATATAATTTTGATCATAACGGTTCATTTATGTTTTACAAGACATAAATACA
>NW_011961652.1:0-2427 GCF_000949405.1 Vollenhovia emeryi
ACTTCCCCTCGAGACAACCTGAACCTAGATTGACGTTCTCAGTCCCAAGAGATCGGCGCATCGAGCGTGCTTTGGTCTCGTCAGCGTCTTGGTGAGCACATCCGCTGGCATGTCATCCGATGCCACATGCCCTAGAGTCACTTGACCTGACTCTACGACCTCTCGCACGAAGTGATGGCGAATGTCGATATGCTTGGTGCGCGCGTGGAAAACCGGGTTGATTGCCAGTCTCTGCGCGCTGATGTTGTCGTTGTACAGCTTGATGGGTCCGACGTCGGTCGGGCCCAGTTCTGTCAGGAAACGCTGGAGGTGTACGGCCTCTTTGGCCGCTTCGCATAGGGCCATATACTCGGCCTCCGTAGTCGAAAGGGCGACCGTTCGTTGCTTCCTCGAGTCCCAAGACACGGCCCCTCCATTCATGATAAACGAGTACCCGGTGAAGGAACGCCTATCGTCTGTTGATCCTCCCCAATCGGCGTCCACGTAGCCTGCCAGAGAGTCGCTCCCGCATCTGTAAAAAATGCCTAGCTCACTGGTACCTTTAAGGTATCGAAGTACCCTTTTTGCAGCGCCCCAATGAGTTCCGTTGAAGCAGTCGTTGAACTGACCCAAAACGCCCGCGGCATGAGCTATGTCCGGGCGAGTCGCCAGCGACAGGTAGAGTAGGCATCCCACCAACTCCCGGAAGGGGGGTTTCTCACCGTCCGCGTTCGACCAGGGAGCGCCCTTCACCAGCTTCGCTCCGACATCCAATGGGGTCGAGATAGCGTTGCATTCGGACATTCCGAATCTCAGAAGGACGTCCTTAATATAGGTCTTCTGATTGACGAATATGCCTTCGTCACATCTGGAGAAGTCCATTCCCAGGCAACGCTTGAGATCGCCCAGATCCTTCACCTCGAATAGATTCGCCAGTTCTCGTCCAAAACGGGTGACTTCCTCTCGGTCGCGGCCCATGACGAGCAGGTCGTCAACGTAGATGACGATGATCAGAGTCTGCTTACGATGTCTCACGTAGACACAGGGGTCCCCGTTTGTGGGACTGGCGCCCAACGTGCGCAGCTCTCCGTCCAATCGTTTATACCAGGCGCGACCAGCCTGTTTTAAACCGTAGAGCGCCTTCTTCATGAAACAGACCTTGTCTCTTGTTTCTAAGACTTTCAGCATGTTCTCCGCCTTGATGGCCACTGGCTCACCGCTTTCCTCCGTGCGGATGACGTATCTCAGGGCTTTCTTTCATGTGGTCCGGTATCTCCATGTACACTTCCTCGTCCAGCTTGCCGTTTAGGTATGCTGTCGCTACGTCGTACTGTCGATATGCATCCCATGCCTTGCTGCAAGCAATCGTCGAGGTATGGAAGATAGTCGTGCGACCGGTGCGTACGTTTCATGAAAATCCTTGCCGTATTGTTGAGTGTAACCTTCCGCTACGATTCTGGCTTTTCGCCTCTCCAGGGCGCCCTCCGTGCCGTATTTGTTCCGCAGCACGAAGCGGCTGCCGATGGTCTTCGGTGCCTTTGACCTATCCACCAGATCCCACGTGTCCTGTTTGAGGATCGATTTTACCTCGTCGGCCATGGCCTTGTTCCACTCATTAGAGTCTGGACCAGCCATTGCTTGTTTTAATGAGATTTCGCTCAAAAAGGCGAAGTCCTCTTCCTCTTCGGCGTAGCTCGCTCCAGTCTTGATCTTGCGGGGCCTGCCTGGTCGTCCGGTCCGTACTATCCTCGGTCTACCAGGGCCTCGTCTAGGCGCATCGTCTAGTGCACGATCTTCGTGGACGGCTTCCTCATTGTCGCGTTCTCCTTCCTCGTCGTCTGGGCTCTCGTCCTCATCGTCGAGAATTTCCCCGGCGTCGGTGCGACGGTCCTGGTTGTCGAGGAGATCGACAATTATGTGTGGCTCCTCGCACTCCTCGGCGTTGTCCGGGGGACTCGACATCTCTCCGGGTGAGGTTTCGTGTGGAATGAAATCTTCCCATTTTTCGATCGGTTGGGTTTGCTCCGCGTCCGTGAAACTGACGTCCCTGGACGTCTCGATCTTCTTTTCTTTCGGCAACCAAATCCGGTACGCTTTCGAACTGGGGCTGTATCCCACGAAGATCCCTCTCCTTGATCGTGCTTCCAGCTTCCCTCTCCCTGGTGATCTGTCCATGACGAATACTGTACTTCCGAAACGTCTGAAGGCAGACACGTCCGGAGGTTCCCCGAACCATGCTTCGAAGGGGGTTCTACCCTTTAATTTGCTGGTTGGTGACCTGTTGCGTATGAAGTTGGCCGTGTTGACCGCCTCCGCCCAGAAAGTCGGCGGTAGACCCGACTGAATCAGGAGACATCTGGCCATTTCCATCAGCGTCCTGTTACGTCTCTCGGCGACGCCGTTCTGCTCTGGATTGTAAGGGGCAGTGAGTCGCCTCAAGATGCCGTG
>NW_011961653.1:0-2427 GCF_000949405.1 Vollenhovia emeryi
CCGAAAAGGAAGAAATGTTAAAATTAATTAACGATCTTCAAGCACAATTGGCGAGCATTACTGCAATCGGAAAAGCTCCTCAAGAAAGAGAAGAATACGTTAGAACGCTATTAAAACCCTACTTCACAGAAGGACAAATACAGTGCATTTTGACGCAGAAAAAATGGATTCAGTGGTCCATCGATGACTATGCTTCAGCCATTTCGTTACGGAGCGTAAGTCCGAAAGCTTACCATTATCTTCGTACGAAATTGAATTACCCTTTGCCATCGTTACAGTCATTAAGAAGATGGGCCGCGGGGAAGAAAGGGAGAAGGAGAGGAAGTGTAAAGGGTTCGGGAACGCTCCCTTCAAAAGCGCCACTTTTGCCCGAAAGGGAATAAAGTTACTTACTTACTATATAAGAATTTTATATTTATAATTTTAGTGTATAACATTATATAAAATATTTTTATAAATTACAATTTAGTAGATAAGTAAAGAAAACGCAGTATGTAAAAGAAATTGTAAAAATTATTAATTTAAAAAATTCTGTTAAATTTGTTATTTCTTTTAAATTTAAAAAATAAAAATAACATTAAGACCTTTTAAATCCATTTAAATGCTCCATTAATTTTATATGAATCATCAAAAGCTGCAGATAAATCATAAATTTTTATTATCATTCTCAGTCATTTAAATAAATAAATGAAACAAATAATTATTACCGTTCATTTATATTTTTCATATTATATCATGTTGGGTTATAAACAATTGTGGTTGTTATAAACAATTTATTAATTTTACGGCTGTATTAATTATATTAATGCAATATATTAATATATTTTATTTAATTTTTTACTAATAATTTTAATATTATATATGTATCAATATATTTTTATCATGTTAGTAATTTAATAATTAATGACACTTGTATTTATCATACTGGTGAAATCCTTTCACTTCCCAGACAGCACACATGTCTAAAAGGGGCCATAAAGATATCGACTTTAAGGCCTGGTTGCACCAACGTCGCTAGATTTAACTTTAGCTTATTTCACTCTTTGTCTCTTTCTAAGGGAAACAGTTGGAAAGCGACAAAGAGTGAATTAAGCTACAGTTAAAATTACGTGACGTTGGTGCAACCGGGCCTAAGATACCTTTTAGACGTACATGTCTAAAAGATAACTTAATGACGTCTTAAAGATGTCTTTTAGACATGTGTGCTGTCTGGGTTATTTCATTTTGATTATTAACACTATCATTGTTCATTTAATTTTTTTATTAAGCCCGCTGCAGACGACGCTATTTTTCCTGCTGGATTGCTCGCGATTTACTAAATTACTGGGAATCCTGAGTGCTGAGTGGTACAACGATGTTAATTTATTAGATTGCAAACACTCCAGTAGGAAAAATAGCACCGTCTGCAGCGGGCTTTAAATATTTGTTTTATCAGAGAGATCATCATCAAGGTTAGAAAGAGAAACTCTGATGCATTACAGAGTGCATGAAACAAGGATGGATTATAGCATACCAACTTTTCGACACTAAATATTTTATTTTTCACAGTTGGTAGCCCTGGGAATCTGTAGCCACAAAAGAGACGGAGAGCGCAGATATTTAGAGAGAGACACCGTCGAACTGAGCCATTGAACTATAACCATACTGGAAGGAGCACTCCATTGTTGTCGTGCGGTCAGAGTTGTGCGAGAGAGATAGTTGAGTGGGAATGGAGCTATTCTTGTCTAACTAACTACAGCGATCCTCGCTGTAGTTATATAGTTAGACAAGAATAGCTCCATTCCCACTCAACTATCTCTCTCTGACCGCTCGATCCTATGGAGGGGGTAGGCAGTGCTCCTTCCAGTATGGTTATAGTTCAATGAACTGAGCACACCATGTTATCCCTTCCACCATGAATGGCACCCTTAAGGTACGTGTTCATGGTGTCGCTCGTCGCTAATATTCAGCGACAAATGAGTCACGTGATTTTATTTCTCGCTAACTTCACCTGTCGCTTGTGAAAATGGATTTTAGCGACGTCGCTCGCACGCAAATGTGCGCAAATGTGAAATGTGCATCATGGAATTGGAAGATCCCAGATAGCACAGGATGTCCTGTGGACGTCCAGTTTAAGTCCAATTTACGTCCGAACGTCCGTGGACGTGAAATGGACATTTAACGGATGTCTGTTGTCGTACCTTGAACGGATATCCTTTACGGGACATCTTATGGCAATCCGGCACTGCGCGACACGCGCGCGGGCGCGCGAGCGCCAGCTTCTGAGTAGTTCGCCGACCGCCGCTAGGCCGTGCATGGTGGCGGCCAAAAACTCGGAAGCAAAATCCAGTCTCGTAGGGTATAAAAGGAGGCCCGCTTAACCCATTGGAATACTTGCCCTGGCTTCCACGCGGGCTTTTATACCCTACGAGACTGGATTTTGCTTTC
>NW_011961654.1:0-2427 GCF_000949405.1 Vollenhovia emeryi
TTTCAATACTACGTAATTAATTTTTTTAATTCAATATTGTTGAAACAATTACATTTTAATCAACATTGATCTTACAGTACTTTGATTGTTTTAGAGTCTCAAAATAACAGCGACTTTTCTGACTCACACAGTGAGTATATTCCATCTGAACATTCATCTGAAGAAGGTGTCGAACATGTCTCAAACAATATATCTGCAAATGTTTCAAGAAAATCTAGTTCTTTCAATAATTCCGTTAATTCAGGATTGAATATTTCATTAACAACCAATATTTGCGGCAAATCATCACGCAATGATGAAGAAATGTATGTTGTACCAGCTCCACCAAAAGGATCTAAACGTGTCTTTAGAAAACATTTCTGTTTATTTTGCAAAACGTGGCAATCAAAACTTATTCGGCATTTAGAGAGAAAACATAAAGATGAAAGACGAGTGAAAGATTTTAACAGCTTACCGAAACAGTCTATAGAAAGAAAACATTTGATTAATATGTTGCGAAAGGAAGGAGATTTTTATTATAATGTCGCTAATGACGTAAATAGTGGTGAATTGATAGTTTGCAGAAGACCTACTGAAAAATCTAGAAATACTGCGCTGGATTATACTGCTTGTCCAAAATGTAAAGGATTCTTCAATAAACTAAATTTAAGGCACCATACAGCGCATTGCATCGATCAAAAACGTAAAGGTTCAAAAGTTTGTCATGTTCTTAGTCGGCAAATTATGGGTAGATACGCAAGCGAAGCCGACAATGTTTTACGGCAAATAGTAATGCCACGATGTCGTGACGACAGAATAACGCGTTTAATTCGTTATGATAAATTAATTATGGAGCATGTAAATAAGCTTTGTCTAAAATATCCATCTCCACACCATCATGCTATGATACGACAGCGATTAAGACAACTTGGTCGTTTTCTTCTAGAAATGAAAGAGCATTGTAAAGATATAGTTGACTTAGCATCAGTTTATCAACCAAAATATTATAAAATATGTATCAATGTCATAAACGTTCTTGCTGGTTTTGATACTTCAACAAAGACTTATAAAATTCCGTCATTAGCAACTTCATTGGGCACATTATTAAAAACTACAGGAAAAACGCTAATTTCTTTAACAATATTCGAGGACAACGTTGTAAAACAAAAACAAGCAGAAAACTTTTAACGTTGTTAAATAATGAATATGGTCCAGCAGTCAATAAAGTTGCTCTCGAAACGCAACAGCAACTAAAAAGAAAAAAAAAAGTTATTCTTCCTTCTATTGATGATATTAAAAAATTGGACAACTTTTTAAAACTGCAACGTACTACAGCTTTAAATAGTCTAAAATGAAAAGTTTTCTTTCAAAGATTGGCTAAAGCTTTCTGAAATGTACATTAATATCAATACAGTTGTTTAATAGAAGAAGAGCAGGAGAAATGGAAAGAACCTTAATTGAAGATTATAAGAATTATCAAAAAATTGATCCAGAGACAAATACAGATGAGTTTAATGCACTTTCGCTTGAATGCCAAAAAATAGCGATGGAATATGTGCGGTTTACGATACGTAGAAAGCTGAGCCGTACGGTATCTGTCTTATTGGACTCTGAATTACAAACATGTGTAGAATTAATTCTTCAATACAGAAGAAAAGCCGGTGTTAATTCAGAAATCCTTATGTTTTTGGCATTCCCAATATGGATCGTCGTAAACACGCATACTTGAAAGCATGTGATCTAATGCGCAGATTTTCATTTGAATGTGGAGCTGATCAGCCTGAAACTTTACGAGGTACTACTCTGCGTAAGCATGTAGCAACATTAGGAGTTAACTTAAACTTGACCGATATCGAAATTACGGACCTTGCTAATTTCATGGGGCATGAGGAAAAAAATTCATCGTGAACATTATAGAATGCCAGTAGTTCATCGAGAAATTTTACGAATGTCGAGATTATTACAATCTGCGAGTGGCAAAAATAAAAATGAAACTAAAAATGAAGCCATAAATACTGGTTTTGCCAGCAGTGTGATTCCAAGTACATCAAATTGTAGTATGTATATTTTACATGTGATTTTTAATCAATTTAATTATAAAATACTTAAAATACTACATGCATAGAAACTTGCATATCAAAATCAATTCTTACTATAAAAGTTTACATTTCTTTATTAATATTGAAAGAATCGAAAATTAGTAATACATTTTATCTATCAACAAATTTATTAAATAAGGAATCATCTCTGTGAATTTTTATCTGTTTTACATTATAATACTACTATACAACAAAATGAAGAAAATCGACGAAATAAGAAACCAGGGAAAAAGTAAACAAAATTTTTCTTTTGATAGTTATAATATTGTACAAATAAGATTTTAATAATAATAAAATTTACATAGTGCAGACTTTCTTACGTAGTTCTATTTTATTATAACTTTTATTA
>NW_011961655.1:0-2427 GCF_000949405.1 Vollenhovia emeryi
AAATTTTGTTCAAAGTGACGGCCTTGAACATTGAGACAGGCTTGACATCTGTCTTTGACCGTAGCAGTGGCAGAGCGGCACGGAATAGCTGTAATTGTTTCACATCCTTGAATAATTCTTCCTTGTAAACAATTAATGTCATTAACCGGCTTTTCGTAGAATTTTTGTTTAATAGTACCCCAAGCAAAAATCCAATGGTCCGTCAAATCCGTCAAAGACAGATGTCAAGCCATTTTCATATTTTTTAATAATAAAGTATTTGAAGCACACTATTAAATTATTTATTATAACCCGATAACAAATTCATAAATTTTATAATGAAAAAATGTTTAGATGTCAATATCTCTTAAAAACAAAGCGTTTACGGACATGTCTCCAGAGAAAAGTTTTTTCTTGTTTTGAGGTCCTAAGTTCATATTTTAAGTTAGGACACTTTACCCTGAAACACCCTGTATACAGAGTGTTTCATTTCAATCGCCCCACAAATATGTCGAAAAATATGAAAGATATGGAAAAACGTTTCAGGCAAAAGTTGTTTGGTTCGAAGGGGGACATAAGACGGTGTCATTGGTTTAACATTGAGTGAACGCGCCAAGGTCATATGGAGTTTAACTTTGTTTTTTAAATGGAACCCGCTATTTGTCATTACCTATTCTTGTAGTTTACCTCGAGAGCTTTTCAAAACACTATAATAAAGTGCTTTTTTATTCAGTACTTTTTGAGTTATGAGGCTTGAAAGTTAAAGTACCGCCGGCAGTAGCATTACCCAAGTTCGATCCGGCCAGTGAAGGCAAGATCCAAGATCGATCCGATTAGTGAAGGCAAGACCCAAGATCGGTCCGGCCAGCACAATCGAATCTTTCATATTTTTCGAGATATTTGCCTGGGGCGAATGAAACACTCTGTAGAAATCTGTGAGATTAGCGCGAGGATATTAGCCACGATTGATACATCGTCTCCGCGTATTGTCTCGGAAAGTCGAATTTCAGACTGGGGCAGCGCTCGATTGTAAAAATTCATTGCGCTCGCCCCGTGGTATTGAAATGAAACGCCGGGGGATGATAAGAACGCAGCGCGCCAACAAGGGAGAGCATTGGCGGAGGAATTTTTTGCGATTGCGAAACCATAGGAAATATTCGTCGGACACCGCGGAGAGTTTTTACTGCGGAAATCGATATCGGCCGGCCGGCCCGGCCGGGAGAACTATCGGCGCCACGATTCGAATATGATAGCGCATCTCCGTGGGGGGAATCGGAAAACATAATCCAGTTCGGGGTGAGAGAAGGGGGGCGGGCGAGCACGTAACCGGAAAACTCGTAAATCGCGAAAGTTCCAATCGAAAATAAGATACGGCGCGATAAATGAAAATACGAGATAATGCCGGGGGTTTCGCTCGCCGATGATGCAAACGCGAAATAAAGAAACGGTACAACTGTACGCAGGTATTTAAGCGCGGAATCTTGCCGCCGGGAAAGATTGGCCGGGGCGAGTTCGATAAAGAGAAAGAGCCCAGGTCGTATGTATAAATGTCACACGTAAACGTCCGCGTGAGTGTCGTCGTAAATTTCCTTCGACTCATAATCTGGAATCAAATTTACTAGCGACGATGAACGGCCGCCGTTTTACGGCCGTTGAGTAATTCGCAGTAATGCGGCGATCGCCGGCTTCGAGCGAGTAATCGGCGAGAACGACATAATTGCACCAACTCGCGCCGCCCGGGATATCTGCGCGTTACGGGAAATATCCAGCGATGGAAAATCCAGCATTCAATAATGCAACAGTCGATAAAACCCTCGGATATCACGGGAACGACGAAAATATTGATATTGGAGGCGTAATAACCGTAGCTATTGGTTCCGCGAGCCGAAGACGCAAAAATCTCCCTACGTATCGCTGCTTTTATATTTCCGTAATACCCTTTTTTACCGCTCTCTGCCGATGGGGAAAACATTCTCCGATCCGCGGACTTCTTTGCGAGATATCTCGCTTCTGGCGTGCGCTTTTTTTTTTAGATTTACGCCGCCCACCGTGGACGCACAATGACGTCTTCATATTACTATTAAACGAATCCCATCTCTCCCTCCTCTCGCGAGAAAAGACATCCGCAGTTGCTAAGATCACAATACAGCTAGTATGTCCACTCTCTGTCGGCTCTTTGATCTTTGCGGTCCCGATCACGTGTCTTCCGTCATGTTTTTGGCCCAAATCCAGCGTGAGTGTGTACGCGTGAGTGTGTACGTAATCATCAAAGCTGTACTACCACACATACAACAATTGTCTCATTGGTCTCATTTGGCCAAAACACTGACGGATGCACAGAAGAGTTCGAACCTTCTGCGCGACGGACTTCTATACCTAGACTAACTCCTCAAATTCAAGTGATTCCAATTCTAACCTACAAATGTAGCGCATCCCAGATAGCACAGG
>NW_011961656.1:0-2428 GCF_000949405.1 Vollenhovia emeryi
ACCGCCCGGCGATCGATATTGCTATGCGCACATCTCGCCACGCGCTCGAATTGGGCGGTAGGCCGGCCTAAGACAACGATTTTTAATAATTAATTACTCGTTAACTATTACGAAAATTGCAAAATGGTACAGGACTTTTCCGTTTATCTCGATCCGTTCTACCTTCTCAAAAATTTTGTCGGATATGGAAAGACTCACCCTGTATATCACGACATAAATTGAATAAATAATCGAATGCATAAAGAAAACAAGAGTAAACGGTAAACAAATTATCAATTTTGATGTCGTAAGTGCATTTGGAATTTATTGCTGTCGAGATACATCACTTCTAAATTTTTAGTTAACTGGTTGTTTTAACAAAACAGGCCAGATAATGTGTCAATGTTCCAACGTAAGAGGGGAGAATCTTCATTTCTTAGGTGAGCGAAATATGTGATCTCCCTGATTTCTTTACGACGCGACGGTCGAACAATTACAAGTGAAGCGATGTTATTTAGCTGCTAAGCAAATTCGAACTGTCAATATTTACGTTCTAATGAAGATTCACGCGTCACTTGTTACGAATACTAATCGCAATTTGCTGGATTAACAAATTATCCCGAGCAGAAATTTTAGTAGGGTTCAGTCAGCCCTGACAGGGCCCTTTGTTGTTCCTTACAGTTTTTAATATGGGGTGGGGTATCAATAGGCTTCCTATTAAAAAATTCACTTTGTAACTAATTGTTAAATTGTGTTAAATTGTGTTAAATCACATAGTCATCAAAAGTATATTCAGGTTATTGAGGTCTATCCATGATCCAGACAACTCGCTCTCGCATCATATCGGCTCGCCTTTTATACTAATACGGGACGATTTTTACTTACGAGAAAGACGCGCGGTCGCCACGTCGCGGCAGTATGTGGTACTAGTGCTATCTATTCAGAAGGGAATCAGGCGTATCGAGATTTCGTTGTGACAGCAAATGTATTTGCTAAGAATATATTATTTTGCTTCAGTAGCAAATTTATGTGATTGTAATTACAAATACACTCAGCAAATTTTGTTCTATTCTCGCAACAAAATAGATTTTGCTATAATGACGAATAATTCGTAAAATTAGTTCTATCAACTAAATTTTATTGCTATTACTACGAATATGCAGTAGCAACGGCGATTTTGCTATCACAGGAAAATTATTTTTTTCCGTGTATACGTTCCAAAGTACTGTGCGGACGTGATGGCAGAGCCAAGGGAAAATACGCTAAAGAGGTGGTTATGGCAGTATTATATAGTAAATTGGAACGTTATGCTCGGAGATGCAATAGTTGCCATAAATTTGTTGATAGTTCTAGATACGAAATACACTTACATCGCACCCATAAAATATTTCATGAAAAAGAAATTGTTCGTCGTATCGGCTTGGTATATCGATATTTCGTAGAAGAGGGAGACGTCTTAAAATGTAAGATTTGCAATAAATTGCTTGTGAAAGCGAGTAGAGAGTGCGTCTTGGAGATACACCTGATACGTTGCCATCCGTCAGTAATAGAAGAAATACATAAAGAATTCAAATCTATGTGGGTATGGCCACACTTCGACACATCGAAGTATCAGACGTCTTGCAAGATGTGCCATAAAATGTTTAACATATTTAAAGTAAATCTCGTACCGCAGCACTTGCTCAATAATCATGGCATAAACGAAAGAATTCAAGAAAGTACTGGACGAAACAATGTAATTACAACAATAAAGCAATCAACTGAAGAAAATAGCGCTGGTACCGCCGTAAAACCTGTATATTCACAGGTTAAAGAAATTCAAAAAATCGAAAATGGTAAATGTTACGAATATTGTATTTTATTTTCCTCCAGTCGTATATTTACTTATATGCAACAAAGTCGTAAAAAGTTGGATATTTACTTATCGTAAGAAATATTTAAAATGTTTTTATAAATATTATAAAAATTGGAGACAAATAATTCTATTTAGTCGATATCAAGAGTTTTAAATTTACTATTTAAATGTTCAATGACTGATGGAAATTTTCATATTCGGATTATTCTCTACTTAAAGTAGTGTTTCGATTAATATCGAATAGTGTGAGGTCTTGTTTCGGTTCAGTAATAAATAGTGTGATAAAATTTGAGGATTAATTAAACACAAGTACACATTTTATTGTTCTTTTAACTTATTAATTGTGCTTTGTGTGCATATGCAGATTCAATTGCAACGTATATGGTTTATAGCAGAGTTTTGAATTTTAATGAATTCTGAAACAATACATTAAAAGTAGCCCCAGCGGTCCTAATATCTTAAATGAGCCGTAATTGGTGAATGAACTGACGCATTTGACGCCTTTAACAGGTTGATTAGATATCAACCTTTTCACATATAATTTACTAATCGTTTTATTAAATCATATTTATTTTTTATTGATTTTACACGTTC
>NW_011961657.1:0-2428 GCF_000949405.1 Vollenhovia emeryi
AAAATAATGTAAATTTTGTATACCTAAAATACAATTTTGAAAATTAAAAATTAATTAAAATAAAACATAAGATAATAATTGATAGGCAGAGGAATTACAATGGAACGCGTAAGCGAGGAAAAATTACAAATTAAATATCGAACAGACGAATAATGAGATAATCTAAACATAATGTAATTAATAAATTCGTAAAATAGAATTTTTAAAAATAAAAAATAATGTAACTTGTGATTATATTATGTTGACAACTATGTTCAGTAGAGAATGTCAAATTTTAAAAACCAAAAGAATGATAAATGTTACTGGTTTCACACATCAATGAAGAATGTTTATTGATGTCTTCAAATACAAATGAATTGTGGTTAATATTTGAGTATATTTAATTAAAAAGTGTTTAATATTGAATGTGCTAAATTTGCGTAATATAGAGCGATACCCATTAAAATAATTTGGGAATTGCCAATCAAGGAAGGAATATATAAATAGTGAAGGTTAAAATTGGTTGGAGAAATTTTTTTGGGAGTGAAAGGATAAGGTAATTAAAATTTTTAAAAAGGGTAGAAAAAGTTTCTATTTTGAAGAAAAACCCTAAAGGAATAAGAAAAGGTTGATAAGCGTGAAAGTAAATTAGAAAGTGACCAAGAGAAAAGAGCGAACATAGAGGATTTTAGGTAAGTTTTTGGAAAGAATGCTCACGTGTAAGGTGCGCGATATATATTTTTTTTTAAGGCTTGGGGTTGATGTGTTAATTGTGGTTAATAAGTACATTAATAGAGGATGCGTGTAATGATAATTCAGAAATTGAGAAAGGGATTATGCTAAATGAAGAGATATTTATCGTAATAAATATTATTAGATTCATTGAATTTTTTTTTTTGAAAAATTGATAAAAGAAAAAGGTAAATAGTAGTAAAGATCTGAATAAATTAAATTTACTAAATTCGTAAATCAAAGAAACCAAAAAATGTTTTAAGGAAAAATATATTAAATTCCGAACGGTGTTATTTGTTATCCCTTTAATAAATATAGAGTTTACTTTGTTGTAATGTAACATTGAATTATGTATCCAAGGATTAATTTGTGTATCCATAAATAAAAAGATTAATTTCTATTTGTTAGCAAAAAAAAAATTAGACCAATAAATGTAGAAAAAAAAATGCTAATAGGAAAGCCTTAAATAAATATAAAGTAAACTTTGTTTAAGTGAAATATTGATTAAGGTATTAAAGGAATATTTTCATTAGCAATAAAAACAGAATTTAATTTATTTTGGATCCAAAATAAATAAATAAATTTATTTTGTATGCTATTTTAAAAATTTAAGTTAAATTATGAAAATTTGTGATCTATGGCTAATTATTTTATTAACGTTTAATTAGGAATGCACATTTAAGAGCGATAAGTGAAAAAAAAAGATGGACTGATCACAACCAAAGGGATATATTGTGTTTGGGAAAAAAAGGCAATGGAATTTAAGAATGATATCATAAAAACGACGACAAATTTGGAAAAATGTTGAAAAAGGGAAGTGTACAAACGAATCAATAAATTTAAGGAGCAGGGTTAGAAACGAGTAAGGTAAATAATAACTGAGATACACATGTGAAGAGTGAAACGATTTATGGTAGGGTTTTATTTCATTAATAACGAGTATATATAGAAGACGATAATTAACTCAATTTAGATGTGTATTTGAGTAAAAATTAGGCGTGTTTAAAAAATGAGGACTAAATATTACAGATAAATAAAAAAAAATTAAAAGAGTATTAAAAAAAAATTTTTGGATTTTGATCAATTTAAATGAATTAAAATGATTTAAAATCATTAAGATTGTTGGATTAATAAAACAATTCCAAAATTTGGGTTTTTGAAAAAAATGAAAAAAGAATAAATTGAAAATTTTCAAAAAATCTATTGAAGTATTTCAAAAGCAATAAATAATTGGTTTGTAAAGTAATATTATAGTAGATTACGGTTTAATGAAAAATGCAAATTAGAATCAGGATTAGTAGGAATAAATGAGATAATTTGGGGGTGAGAAAATTTTGGAGAAGGAAATAAAAATTCAAAACAGAAAGGTCCATCGGGTAAGGAAATTGGGGAACACAGAAATACTATCCGAAAAAAAATTGTATTAAAGCTACTTATAATGGTCAATGCGGAAGACAATCTTTTTATTTGAAAAAAGGGAAATCTCAAATAAATGTATATTCAAATAAAAAATATACTGAGGTATTAGTAAAGCTATAAATAAAAAGTTTAATTTTTAAGGATATAGTTAATTGTAGTGTATTGTTAAAAGGAAATTTTATTATACGAAAGCAAAAGATTAGTTTGGACGGTAAATTAATTATATAATAGTAAAATATAGTAATAATTTTTAATAATGCCGAAGATAAAATAAAAATTGGGAAGGAAAACACCTAAG
>NW_011961658.1:0-2429 GCF_000949405.1 Vollenhovia emeryi
TGCATAAAACGGAACGCACCTCATGTTTGTAAAGAACATTTACATGAAGTATTTCATAGTGATATTTTTCATCTTAAGAGTTGGCTATCATAGGTCTAGTTTACATCGTGCATTTGATACGCGTATCAAATAGTGTATTTGAGTTGATCAGCCAATGACTAAACCAATTTACTAGTTCTTTACTCTTTGTTACTATTTGATACGCGTAACAAGTGCACGATGTAAACTAACCCAAATAGCACAAGGACGTCCTCAAGACGTCCTCAGAATATCCAGGACGGGACGTAAGGACGTTGTGGGGACGTCCCATTTTAGTCCCGGGACATCCTGAGGACATTCTGTGGAACACCCGATGCGCGCCTTATTACATCCTCACGAGGTCCCGAAGACATCCTCCGAAAGTTTTTTAGAAAGTCCACAGGACGTACTTCAGAACATTATAAGGACATTTTTGGGATAGCCATAGGATGTCCTGTTTTAATCCCGGGACATTCTGTGGTATAGTTAATGAGAGAATTAACGTGTCCTTAGGAGATTCTGAAGATACCAAGAGGAGGAAGAGCGTCCGGAAAAAGGGGAGAGACGCAAAACAGAAGCGGCCCCTAGACAGCTCCAGCGAGGAGGAGGAAAACCTGCTCCGAGAGAAGAAGGACGGCAGGGGCAGGCCCGTAACAACGGGTAAGGGCGTCGAGATGGCCGCCCGCAAAATGGCCAATAAAGCCCTTAACAAGATGAAGGGCGAGATGCGGGACATGGAGGTTATCATGCAGGGGGATTATGACCCCCTGCAATACGAGGGCGCGGAGAGGAAGAAGAGGATGAGGGAGCTGGAGGAGCAGATCCCCCAGCTCCCAACCTGCGATCTTGTTGCGAAAGTCATGGACTTCAGCAGCAAGATCGACCAGGCGGCGAAAAAGAGCAAAAACCTCAAGAGGACCATCGCCGGCCTGATAAGAGATGGAGCCCTGTACACCAGGGTCGCGGTGGACGCTCTGTCCATGAGGGTCGCAGGGGTGGCGAGCGAGAGAGAGGAGCGCATGAGAGAAGAGCTCGTGGTCCTCAGAGCTCAGGTCGCGGACCTCCAGCGGGAGAAGGAGGAGCGGGATCGCGCGACGATGCCACCCCCCGGCCTGCCACGGACGATGCGGGACAGCACCCCCACGGAGGAGATCGTACGGGAGGAGGAGATGCCGGAGGCAATCGCCGCTGAATTGCCGATGGAGTCTCCTCCTCCCGGGGAGATAGCGGTCGCGGCACCCGCGGAGAAGAGGACCTGGGACGTGGTCACGCCGAACAACGCGGACACGTCCCGGGCCTCGACGTCGGGAGTGGAGAAAACGCGGGCGAGGAGGAAGGAGAGGTCCGTCTCGAGGAAGAGGACCAAACCCTCGGCCCCCGCGAAAAACTCCTCTCTACCGTCCCCCCACGCCCCGCAGAAAGCGGGGAAGTCCCCGCCAAGGAAGGCGGAGACCATGGGGGAGATGGTGGAGAGAAAGATAAGGGAGGCCGTCGATCGATCTCACAGGGAGATCGATCGGCGGCTTCAAAAGTTGGAGGATCTGCTCCAGGCCCTGGCCGGCGGCGGGGTCCGTAATAGCGGCCCTGCAGCGGTCCCCTCCGACCCTCGAAAGGGGGGAGGGGGCGCCGTGAGGGACCGCCCGGTTCCCGGGGCCGGCCAAGGGGGTGGATCAAGGGAAGCAAACCTCCCAGAGAAGATCGCGAATGCTGCGGGGGGGGGGCCAAAAAGAAGAAGGAAAAGAAGAAGGCCCCCCCTTCGCAGCAAACGCAGGAGCCCGAGGAGACGGGTTCCTCTCGTAGGAGAGAGACCAAGCCCTCCCCCCAGCCCGCTGCGCGTGTGGAGACATACGCAAAGGTGGTTGGGAGGAAGAGCAGGGTCGCGGAGGGGAAGTCCGCAAAAGGAGTCCCTAGGGCGGCCGCCCCCGTTACCCCATTAAAGGGGCGGGGCGGCGGCTTGCCCAAGAAGACTCCGAAGAGGAGACTCCCGCGCACGTCGGCCGTCGTCCTCACGCGTCCCAATGGGGACTATCGTGAGGCCCTGGCCAGACTGCGACGGGAGGTTAATTTGGAAGACCTTGGCATCGGGGGCCTGGTTAACATCAGATCAGGGGCCACCGGCGCCAAGGTCATCGAGGTCTCCGGAGAGGGTCACGCCAACAAGGCTGACTTTCTCGCGGAGCAGGTCAAGCGAGTCCTCCAGGGGGAGGACGGGACGCGGGTGGACCGGCCGCGGAGAATGGCCGAGGTCCGCCTACGCGGCCTCGACGACTCCCTGGACGTCGAGGAGATAAAGGGGTGGGTAGCGGAGGCTGGACACTGCGGCGTCTCCGATGTGCAGTGCGGTGCGCTGCAGCCGGCCGCCGGAGGCAAGTCCAGCCTGTGGATGCGTCTGCCCCTTGTATCTGCCAGGG
>NW_011961659.1:0-2429 GCF_000949405.1 Vollenhovia emeryi
CTTTACTACGAAGTTTCTTGAAAGTATTCAAATTATTCTTATTTCGCCTTTAAAGCTTCCTCTATCAGGAAGACATGTGCTTTCTAATTTGCACACTGTACTTTACTTTTTTTTCTAATTAGAAATTTGCACATTGCTTCCATTGTTATGGCTTCCTCATAGAGGAAGCTTTAAGAGTGAAATAAGAATAATTTGAATACTTTCAAGAAACATCGTAGTAAAGTTAGATTTCTCTCTTAAAGCTTCCTCTAAGAGGAAGCCATAACAATGGAAGCAGTGTGCAAATTTCTAATTTGCCTACTATAATGATGAGGAAGAAATGTGCAAATTTCCAATTTGCACGCTTCAATGATGAGGAAGCTGTCGAACGGATCGAGGAGGTATGGAATGCCAGTGTAAATACACAGTAGTATATTTCGGTAAAGCCAAGTACAAGAGGATAAATATCTACGTGCGTTCGCGTTCGCGTATACAATACAGGTGATCCCTCGATCGAGAAGCCTCAGGCTTCTCTTCCTTCTTCCGGGGGCAAAATCGCGCATGCGTTGATCTCTCACAGTTGCCGTCTCTCCGCGCACAATTGCTATATTCTTTTCAGAAGCAATGTGCAAATTTCTAATTCGCACACTTTCAAGAAACATTGAAAAAGGTTAGATTTCGCTCCTAAACCTTTCTCTATGAGGAAGCCATGTGCAAATTTCTAATTTGCACACTTTACTTTACTTTACTTTACTTTTTTAAATTATATATTATATTGTTCTTCAGTTTTTTCAATCCAAATTTCATATACAGGGTGAGTCACAACATTTGTGCCAGAGCTCGTGAGAAGGTAGAACGGATCGAGATGAACAGAAAAATCCTGAACCATTTGCAATTTTCGCAATAGTTAACGAGTAATAAATTATCGAAAATCGTCGTCTTTGCTCTGCCCACTGTCCAATTCGAGCGCGTGGCGAGATGTGACCGCACGGCGATCGATATTGCCAGGCGAGGGGGGGGACAGCGCGCCGTTGCCGGCGAGCTTACGTCGCCGCTCCCGCGTCTCGCGTCCCCACCACGCGCTCGAATTGGACAGTGGGCAGGGCAAAGACGACGATTTTCGATAATTTATTACTCGTTAACTATTGCGAAAATTGCAAATGGTTCAGGACTTTTCTGTTCATCTTGATCCGTTCTACCTTCTCACGAGCTCTGGCACAAATGTTGTGACTCACCCTGTATAATTCATTAAAATATGATTAATTAGTTCTTGAGTTATAGACATTTGAAATTTTTGGAAATCATTATTAAAGAAAATTCGCGATAGTTACAGCAACTACAGACATTTCTAAAAAAAATTAAAAATTAAAAACCTTTTAACGGTCATCGCCATATTCAAGAGGTATGCCTCTACCTATGTGTATTGAAACTTTTTGCTTCTACAAGTGTGTACATTTCTTCATTACATTGTGTACCATCACTTCTGAAACACCCTGTATAATGAAAAAGAGGGGCCTCTACCTATGTTTATTAGGACTTTTTGCTTATACTAATGTGTACATTTCACCATTACATTTTGTAGCATCACTTTTGAAACACCCATATAATGAAAAAGTGTTCATGTACGGATTCCGTGAAGTTTCAAACATCTATAACTCAAAAACTAATTAACCGAATATTAATCAATTATACAGGGTGGTCTAAAAGTCCCGGAACGGTTGAATATCCCGAGAAATTGTGGGTGGATCGGAAAACGGAAAAATACGTATTTCCTATTTTTGAAAGAGCTATCGAATGATATCAAAATTGACCTCCCCACCCCCACCCCTGTGGGTGGGGCGGGGGACAACTTTAAAATCTAAAATGGGAACCCCCACTTTTTATAACAGATTCGCATTCCACGTTAAAAAGTACGTAAGTTTTGTCTGAAACATTTTTTTATTTACCTAATACTTTTTGAGATATTCAAGAAAAAATTTATAACTTTTTCAATGTTTAGCTTATGATATTTCGATAACTGTTTGTCAGAGGGAAAAGTTATAGTACAGGACTTTTTTACCTGATTTGATCTCAGGAATATGCTGTTGCAATAGTGCTCCAATTATGGAAAATTTTTGTGTATTGTACCATCTACCAAATTTACATACATAAAAATTTTCAATAATTAGAGCACTATTGCGACAGCATATTCCTGAGACCAAATCAAGTAAAAAAGTCCTGTACTACTTTTCCCTCTGACAAACAGTTATCGAAATATCATAAGCTAAACATTGAAAAAGTTATAAATTTTCTCTTGAACATCTCAAAAAGTATTAGGCAAATAAAAAAATGTTTCAGACAAACTTACCTACTTTTTAATGTGGAATGCGAATCTGTTATAAAAAGTGGGGTTCCCATTTGAGATTTTAAAGTTGCCCCCCGCCCCACCCACAGGGGTGGGGGTGGGGGGG
>NW_011961660.1:0-2430 GCF_000949405.1 Vollenhovia emeryi
TGGGCCTCCTTTTATACCCTACGAGACTGAATTTTGCTTCCGAGTTTTTGGCCGCCACCATGCGCGGCCTAGCGGCGGTCGGTGAACTACTCAGAATTTACTAAAATTCATAAGTTCGAAAGTGTTTGATTCATAAGTGTGTAATCAGTAAGTGTTTGAAATATAAATCTGTTTGATTTTCTAGTAATCAAACATAAATTGTGTTTTATTTTGATTCCGTTTGAAAATCATACGTATATATCTGTTTAATTTGACTAGTGCTTGGTTGTAGCATCACAATATTATAAGATTCTGCAATGTTTGATACAAAAGTGTTTGAAAGTCAATCACTTTTATGTATAAGTGTTTGAAATTCAAACGTTTTTCCAATTGTGTTTGATAAATCAAACATGTTTCTTGCTTAAGTGTTTATAATTCAAACATTTCTGATGACCCTATTCTTAGAGTGTAATTGTATTTAAATTAAGTAAAATTAAAGATACGTAAGAGCCAGTGTTCACTCTCTAAAAGTCATTCAGTAGATTATCACTGAAAACAGTGAGTACTTTCTGATTCACAGCTGTAAGTAATTCTACTTGAATTATTCAGTGATATACCTACAACTGCTTTCGGTGATAATCCACTGATTGACTTTTGGAGAGTATAAATCGCAGAAATTATGCTGCCAAAAGTCTGCCAAGAATCCGCATAATTTAAATACTACTAAAAGATTCGTGTCTTTAAATCGTGGGTTAATTAAAATTCGGAAAATCAAGAACCTTTAAATCCACTCAAACGAACTTATTAAGTCAAGAGCGAACGAAACAACAGATGCGAAAAATAATTCCGTTAATAACAATGGTCGGATTCTCGTGTCCGCCGTCACCGCAACGTCGCGTTTGCAACTGCAGAATAACGTTCGAGTATTCCGTTTTCTTATTGGAAAATTCACCTCGCGCAGAAAATCTGCATAACCGCGCGTCTTAAACGCGGAAGCGTCTTTTATCGTTGGACGCACGGCCGCGTAATGCCCGTATCAGACTAGCGACTCGCGACTAGGGCTGTTACTTTCGATAACTTCGAAGATTTCGAAAGTTCGAAGTCAACTTCGAATGCCGAAGCCTTCGAAGGAGATCACCAGTCCTACTCGCGACTGCGATCGCGATTACATCTGCGATTGTGATTGGCTAGGCAGCCATGAAAATTTGAAATAGCCAATCGTAATCGCCGATGTAATCGCAATCGCAGTCGCGAGTCGCTAGTCTGATTCGGCCTTAAGAGAGCTTTGCCGCTCCGTCGAGAGAAGTGAGAGCCCAGTGTCGCCCCGGGGTGCATTTCGCTATTGTCTGCCCGCGACATTTAGCAAACGACGCGGTGGCAGAAGACGCTCTGCGACTGTCTTCTGGCGTTTTACTTTCTAACGACAGTGCGCGCCGGGATATTACCTTTGCCGACAGGAACTTCACGGCGCGTGAGCGCGGCGAAAAGCGGCGTTTAAGAAGCTGAGAATTCGTTCTACGCGGGAAAATTTGTCGCGGCTGTGAGAGCAGAACGCTAATTTTCGTCGATTGTCATAAAATCGCTCGCGCCGACGATCGCGATTGTGATTTTCACGCGATTCGCCGGGATGCGCGGATCACGCGAGTCTTCCCGTTATTTCGCTCCTCTCGCGACTCTACGAGTTAGCTCGAATCGCGGATTCAATGCCCCCCGACATGGAATTTTAATTGACGTATGAATTTACAGATCTCAAGTTTCACGTTCACAGTTACGTGACTTTTACAGCTTAACCCCGCGAGGCGCATCGCGCGGCGCGTTAACGATGCGAAAACGGTAATTTATTACGCGGCTCAAAAGGGAGACACGATTTCTCGCGTTGCCGACGTTGCGTTGTTACCAGCACGTGCGCGTGAAACGGTCGAGACCGGGGCTTGAAACGCGCGTAAAGAACGCCAATTACGAAGCGATGATTGAGGTGATCGATGTGCCACAATTTGTAACTCCCGGCGAACGTTTTACTTTTTATGTATACCCGCAAATATATATCGCTCGAGATCTCCGCGGCCGACGAGATCCGCTCGGACTTTCCCGTTGACATCGGAAATCAAGAAGCGCCATCCGGCAATTTCGTAACGTAATATTAACAATGGGAAAGCTAGCGCAAACAACGCAGATCGTTCTTTCGCGGTACATTGATTCGTTTTAAAATAAATAAATTGGTAGCTGAATAATAATTTCGCTCGTGTTATATTTAACAAGTACTTAATCAAAGGAGGCCCAATTTGACGAGCATGAAAGTTGACAATATAATATATATTTAAATCAACGTTCGTTACAATTGAAATATAAGACAGTGGACGCGTTTCAGCACGCAGTGCCTTCATCAGCGCAAATTTAAATTAAATAGATAAATAACCTAGTACGTAATTGTCGATAGAGAATTAAAATAAA
>NW_011961661.1:0-2430 GCF_000949405.1 Vollenhovia emeryi
GGGTCATCCCATTGGAGCTTGTGCAGCCACAGCTCCTGCAAGAGAATTTTGGCCTTGATCACTACGGGTGATGCAAAGCCAAGTGGATCGAATATCTGAGCCACTTCAGATAAAACGAGGCGTTTTGTGAGCCTGCCTTCCTTGCGTGAGCTTCGCGTTGAGAATGCAAATGTATCTTCATGAGGGAGCCATTTGAGTCCGAGTATCTTGGTTACGCAGTCGTCGAATGTGATTGGTAAGCCTTGGTCTTCGCTGTCGGTGACAGTCTTGAGTATGTTGAGATGAGTAGCATGCCATTTTGCTAGTGGGAAGCCGCCCGCCATGCAGAGGCCCTTTAGTTGATGTGCAACCTCCTGCAATTGTTGAATCGTATCTGCACCACCAAATATGTCATCGACATACCTGCCATGAGTGATGGATGGCACAGCCAGTGGATATTTATGTCCTTCGTCCTCTGCTAGTTGTAACAGCGTCCTAACGGCCAAGAACGGCGCGGCCTTTGTCCCGTAGGTGACGGTTGTCAGATGATATGGCACTTCATTGAGTTGGTCGTCCATCCAGAGTATCCGTTGCAACTCCCAGTCATCCTTGTGAATTTTGATCTGCCTGTACATCTTGGTGATGTCCGTAGCGAAAATGTGACGGTGTCTTCGTATCCAGAGGAGAACATCTGAGATATTCAGATGCAATTTCGCTCCAGTATACATGAGGTCGTTAGCAGAGTAGCCCGATGTTGATGCGCTGGAGCCATTGAATACGACTCGCAGTTTTGTCGTTGTACTGTCAGGCTTGAGAACACCGTGATGTGGCAGGTAGAAGTGTGAGCGACGACTGGAGATGGATGATGCCTTCGTCATGTGGTTGAGTGTCTCGTAATCCATCATAAATTGTTGATAGAGACGTTGATAGTTCACATCCCTCGAGAATCGTTTGCGTAGTCCCTTGAGGCACTGATGGGCGACGTGGTACGAATCACCCAGAAGATATACTGGTGATTTGAGTGGAATCCTGACGACGTACCTTCCTGATGAGTCACGAGAGTGTGTAGCCTTGAAGTGCTCTTCGCACCTCTGCTCGTCAGGAGTGAGTTGGTTGACATCGTGAGTAGGCACCTCCTCTTGAACCCAGAATTTTGTCAGTAACTCGTTGAGATCATCCTCGTTGACTTGAGTAGAAGCATGGTGCGTTGATGTGCGTGTTGCTTCCCTCTTGACTGGTCCCAGAACGAGCCATCCGAAAATGGAGAGTTGTGCTATCGGCATGAGTGGAGAATGCCTTATGACATTGGACTTGATGATTTGCCCGTAAGCGCCGATGAGGATGTCAACTGGCCGTGGAATGAGAAAGTCAGGATCGGCTAATGCCAAGTTCCTGAGATGCGGCCATTCTTCCGGTTCCGCCTCGAACGATGGTAAGATTGATGTAACTGTCCGGAGGACATGAGCTTGAATTGTGGCAGCTGCGTTGGAATGTGTCGAGCGTAACGTGAGTGACACGACTCCTCGTGTCCGAGTACACTCCTTGCCTGCAATTCCAGTGATGACAATACCTGAGTATTGACGAGGGATGTTGAGCTGCCGAATGAGATTCTCCGAGACGAAGGTGAGCTCGGATCCTGTGTCAATGAGCAGACGTACTGAGTGCTGCGTGATCGATGAGCTAATCACTGCTAAGGCTGTGGCGAGTAGAGTTGAGTAGGATGAGTGGACGTTTGAGCTGGCTTCGACGACTGCACCGTCCTCTTATGTGGTGGGCGTGCCCGACGAGCTGCTAGGCTTTTGAGCGGTCGGTGTTGTTGCAGATGCATTGTGGAGCATCGTATGATGCCGCTGAGAGCACTTCTTGCACCCCCGCTGGGACTTGCATGCTCGCACGCTGTGGCGTCCCAGACAATTGAAGCACAACCGCTTCTGTATCGCCACTGTGTGCCGCTCGGATGGTGGTAGCGCCCGGAATTTGCTGCACATCACGATGAAATGGGGAGCGTTGCAGCAGTCGCACGGGTACGACGTGTCGCCCTGGTGAGTTGCCTGATGAGCCACCTGCTGAGCTGCCGACTTCCTGGATGGTGAGGAGGCTGTACTGGGACCGGGGTGAGCGGTCGTACTCTCGATCCGTTCGAGAGCCCTGATCCGTGTCGTCAGAAACTCGTCAAGCCTCTCGAACGTGGGGTAGTCTCGCGTGGCTCCGACCGAGTTCTCTCACTGCTCGCGCGTCACGCGATCTAGGAGTCGCGTGGCGTGGTATACCACTGCGCAATCCCCGAGCTGATCCTTAACGTCGAGGGCCTCCAGTCCCTTGAGCGCCTCCCTGAATCCCGAGACATGTCGATCCAATGCCGCCGCCTTCCGTGGCACCGGGGTTGAGCTGGCGAACAATTTATCCAGGCAGGCATGGATGAGCAGACGCTTGTTCTCGTATCGGTCCTTG
>NW_011961662.1:0-2430 GCF_000949405.1 Vollenhovia emeryi
AAGTTTTTAAAATTGTACCATACATTTTACTAGTAAACATACATATGGTGAAATTTTACAAAAGTCTCATAAATTTCTTCGAAATACCGCGTTGACTCACGATTGCATGATTTTCAGGGTAAATTTTAAAAGAAAATTCTCTCCCCGTGTAACACAACTAAATGTTAGCTGTCCGTGTTTTGCAATTGAAATTTAGTTACCACAGGCAGTTTTCAGCTACGGCAGCTACATTTTTTTATTTCGTGTACAAATCCCAAATCATTCACGACCGACGACACGTTACTTTTCGGACTTTGGCGAGAGACGAGCATCTCCCACATGTTAAACGGGCGAAATCCAAATGCGCCAAGCAATTAAAAGGTTCATCAACGACATGTGGTCGCGTGAGATAATAGGGATGGGGAGCGTATCGATTTCTGCAAAGGTCACGTGATGCTGGCCGGCTTTCCCGCTTTTTCTAAAGATACATCGGCCGTTTAGTTATTTTCTTTTAGTCACCTAGACAAGGAGGAAACTGTTTTTTTCCTTATTTCCACTTTCGTTGCGGCCGATAAATCGATTGCACGCGCCTGCTGCGAAAAATAATGCGTAACTTCAACGGCCGCTTCAACAGCCTCTCTCCCTTCCCAACTTTGTTTTTAGCACCGTAATTATCACCCGACAAAAACGCGAGGCGTATCCGATGTGTCGTCACGGCTCGTAGAGTTTATACTTGGTTTCTAGCTCGATTCAAATAGCAATTTTTAATTTCTAATGAACAAATGAGTTTTTTATTGACATTTTTTAATTTTAATTTTACTGCAAGTCAAAGAAAATTAATTTATTCGAATAAATACAAATATTTTTCATTTGTAAAAATATTTAGAACGCAATCGGGATTATGAGAACGAGTATATGTTAATGTCACTGTGTGTCGAACTGTAATAAATAAGTAAATAATTTGAATATAATATTTAAGGAAATGTTTTTAACGTTTAAATCAAAGAGAAACGTTAGCCTGATTGATCAAGCTGCTTTATCGAAATGCCTGCAATTAGATTTCGGTTTTCAGTTGCGTAACTCAATTTTCTAAGTTAACCGAATAAATTAACGTAGAAACATTTATTCGGTTCTGTGCGTGCGGCTCGCACAGTCGAAATTGATTCGTAACGGGAGAAAGAGTGGGGATCAACCCCGCGATTTTGACATGTTCACGCCCGTGGCGAGAAACGGCGTTCCTTTTACGCCTGAATATGCTCGTCCTGTTTTACAACACCTATTGTCTATGAAGCGTCGGACACGACATAGAGACACTACCAGCAAATGCAGCGGCGCGAGGTGCCCGCGGGGTCTAGTTTAAAGCTTATTCTCTACAATGGACGTAAGACGCAGGACGCTAAGCCGCAACGCGAAAAATCGACCAATCGCAGTCAAGTATAAAGGCCCGTCTACATAGGATGCAATACGCAAAACGCAAGACGCAGACGCGCATGCAGGATGACGTTTCACGCAACGTACACGCATTCGCAAATCAGTCATACGCGACTAGTTGAACCAACTTTATCTTTTGGTTCAACTAGTCGCGTATGACTGATTTGCGAATGCGTGTACGTTGCGTGAAACGTCATTCTGCATGCGCGTCTGCGTCCTGCGTTTTGCGTATTGCGTCCTATGTAGACGGGCCTTAAGAAGAATGTTCGACTGATATTGGCTGATTTCTTGCGTTGCAGTTTAGCGTCCACTGTAAAATAAGCTTTATCAAGTTACTCATATTGTAAACCTCCAAGGAATCCTCAGGACACCCTTCGAACGTCTTAAGGACGTTCTAAAGACTTGTTTTGAAAGTCCCTTGGAGACTCGTGCTGTACGCGGGCGTGACGCCCTTTTCTCTGCGTCATCCTTTCTGCAGAAGAAAAACGCGTTTATACTCGGCAAAAACTTAATTAAGGACATCGAACGCCGTTCACGGGCACGCGCGTCGCGGGACGCAACGGGGTGAAATTATCCGATACCTCGATACGCTGCGCGTTTCTTCTTCACGAATAGTCTCGTGCTCGGCTGAAGGTCTGGCCGTGTCTTAGGGGTTCGCTTCATTTATCTCTTAGAGGGAATGCGCCGTGCACTTTCTGAAAGTGCAGGCCGGATAAAGCGATACGTTCCTTATACAAGATTGTGCAATTATAACTGAGCACAATTGGACATAGTTTTCATCGTGGAATGTTTACTTGGCGATGCGCTTGCACGGTATCGACCACAGACTTCTATGTACTACTACTCTCTAAAAGTCAATCAGTGGATTATCACTGAAAACAGTGAATAGTCACTAATTTGCATTTATAAATATGCTACTGAAAATTGCAGTGCTATACTTATAACTGTAAATCAGTGACTATTCACTGTTATCAATGACAACCCACTGATTGACTTTTAGAGAGTAGACTGCTACCTTCG
>NW_011961663.1:0-2430 GCF_000949405.1 Vollenhovia emeryi
CGGCGAGGAATAGAATGGCGGTGCGGGGCGAGGAGTAGGGAGGCGAGGCGCGCCGCTGCCCGTCCGCCGCTTACGCGACCGCTCGCACGTCTCCCCGAGCGGGGCCGCTAGGCCGGTCACCTCACCGCGCGCTTACATTCGCCAGTAGGTTGGGCTAATACGGCGATTTTTAAAATTTCGTATCTCGATAACTATTCGTCCAAGCGCAAAATAGTACAATACTTTTCTGTTTGTCTTAGTCCCCTCTACCTTCCCATGACCGGACGTCAAAGTCTTGCGTAGCACCCTGTATAATCTGCATATAGACAGAAAAATGTTTCATAATCTGTCAGTCTCCAAACAGTATGTTGTTTAAAATTGGAATATAAGACATTTTACAGATATCATTAAGACATCTTGTACACGTAACATCATAAGACGTCTTATAAAAGGTACCCTATATTTCTATTTTGGACAGCGTGTTGTCTGGAACGCACATAAAATTTTAAAAAATTAATAACTTGAAAACGAATCAGTCAATTGATCCAAAATTTATCACAGGTTTTCATGGTATATAAATGCACAACTTCTGTAAATTTCAGCTTTTTCCCTCTATTTTAACTTAAGTAACATACATATATCCTTAAAGGACACATGCGCAGTTTTTCTCTTTTAGATCACTAGAACAACACAAGCGCGCGCTTCGCGCGCGCCATTGTTCTTCCACATTATATATATTACATAAACTGTCAAAATAACCCTCTTAAATACAAACTGTCGAAACCGCAAGTCGAAGTGAACGACTCGCAACGAGATCGACACATAAATTGTCAAAATAACCCTCTTAAATGCAAACTGTCAAAACCGCGAGTCGAAGAGAATCGACTCGCAACAAGATCGAAATCAAGTTTCGAGAGAGCCAATCGGCATCGCGGAAAAGCGACAACAATGAACTCGCAACACCTTTTTTAGATAGGGACTAGAACAACACAAGCGCGCGCGAAGCGCGCGCCATTGTTCTTCCACATTATATTAGAACGTTAAAATATTATATTGCGCACGCCAATTAACATTATTCTCTTCTTTTGAGTTTTCTATCATTTTTACTAAATTTCACTTTTAGTCACTATCACTATCATTTTCATTCATTCTATATCACGTTCCTTTTAAATAAATCTCAAAATCTGGCTTATTCAAAATTATTCTCTCTTATCCTGATAATTTTTATTTATTTAACTTTGTTTTTACTATACACTTTTATCTTCAACTATTCTTTTGCATTAGATCCCATCCTATCATTGTCCCACATTTTTTATAACATATCAAAAAGTCTAGCTTATTCAATATAATTCTTTCTTATCTAGATAGGTTTTATTTATTTGATTTTATGTTTAATTTAAAGGAAAAAATCAACTATGTGTATGTATACCCAGGCAACCACCCAAGGAGCGCCAATGCGCGTATAACGTGCGTTTAATGCGCATTTTACTGCATTGGCTTCTAAACTGCATTAATTGTGTGTTCAAAATGCACGTATTCAAATGCGTAATTAATGCAAATTGTATGTACACCTCGAAATTTTCTACAACCAATGGCGAACGCAAATCGCTAGGTCAACATTCATAACTGATTCTTATATTTAAGACCGTCTTAAATATAATCTTGAGTTCGAAAGCTGTTGCTTTTGTAATAATTATAATTAATTACATATATTAGCATAGTTTTTTAAGTTTAATAGTTTCAACTAAAAGTTCCTAAGTGATGAAAAAGAGTAAATATCCTTTTTTCTACCTTGGTAGTAGAAATTAGGCCTTTTGCAAATGATAATTTTGCCAAAGATAAATTATAAGTTTGTTTTTTAAATTTATATAAATTTTATATAAATAAAATTTTAAATAGTTTCACACTATCTTTGTTCTTAATTCTACATTTAAAGCATCAACGTGTAGAGGCGTGTGTAGATCCTTAAGTCCCCTATAGGATAAATAAGCTGGAGAAGCTTAATTCATATACTGCAAAATATTTACTGCAATGCTTAAAGGCCGGGCATGAAAAAAAGAATTAGATTGCTAGGCACCCATTTCTTTCTCTGCCTAGTTCTCTGTCTAGACAGAAAAAGAAACGAACGTTGAGCAACCTATCATTTGTTTTCTTGCCCGACCTCTAAGCATTGCAGTAAGTATTTCAATATAGTACAGAGTTGTCATAGTACACTGGTTGTTCAATTGGGCTCCTCGATGAACGTAGGTGTAGTTTTTTAAATGCACTGCCACGATAAATACGCATTAATTATACATTTAATGCGCATTTAATGCGCATTAATTAATGTACATTAAATGTACATTTAATGCGGGACAAATATGCGCTTTAAATGTGCATGTACAATTCGCATTTAATGCGAATTTTAATGCACATTTAGAGCGCATTATACGTGCATTGGCGCTCCTTGGG
>NW_011961664.1:0-2431 GCF_000949405.1 Vollenhovia emeryi
ATTTCTAATTTGCACACTTTCAAGAAACATCGTGCAAAATTAGATATCGCTCCTAAACGTTGCTCTATGAGGAAGCAATGTGCAAATTTCTAATTTGCACACTTTCAAGAATAATTGAAAGAAATTAGACTTCGCTCCTAAACCTTCCTCTATGAAGAAGCCATGTGCAAATTTCTAATTTGCACAATTTACTTTACTTTACTTTACTATAAATTAATTTACATTTTTTCTAATTATATATTATATTCTTCTTCAGTTTTTCAATCCAAATTTCATATATACGAGTATTTTTTTTATATCTCACGCAACTAAGTCGAACATCAGGATTGCTGTTCAAATCCTATCTTAGAAATTTTAAAAGTTATTCACCGATAATTCTGGCATTTCCGTAAATTTTAAATCTCATAATTCAATAATTACTTACCGAAAACATACTTTATTATACCGTTTTGGAAAGCTGTTGAATTTTGAAATCAGAAATTATTAACATACATCTTTTTTTTCGGTGATTATTAAAGTCTTCTTCATCATATAAACTAATTTCATTCTCGCTATCTCTCTCATAGTTCATTTCTTCCTTCCTTCACTGTTTACGTCGTGCTTCTATCCTACGCTTTCGTTAGATTTTCTTTTCTCTGTCTCGTTGCAAACTCATTTTCTGTCTCAGTATGTACTCTTCCTCTTCCCTTCACTGCTTTGGAAAAACTTTTCGAGGATAGAACCACCGTCCTCGTATGATCGCATTTATTGATTTTAAAAATGACATAAAATATATGAAACCAAAAAATTATATATATATATGTGTAAGATAATTTCATGAATAAGTGCCAGGCAATCTCCTCTTAAAAAAATTATATTTTCGAAAATATGCATATTGAATTAAAATCCTGTAAGTCAAAATATCGTTATATAATGATTTTATGGCGAGTCACTGTATAGTCATATTGAAGTCATAAAGTTTCAGTGATCAAACTCTGATATTTTCCCGTCATCTTGACGTCACCATGACATCATTTTGACTTTTTGTTCTCCTTGGGATATGACTATGTAATCAAGACTGTTTAGTTCGCTTCACCTTGTATTGTTCTTAAAACATGACTAACAAATTAGTTCGAGCCCAACCACCACAGTGCTTACACGTATATATTTTATAACTCGACTCTGGTGCATTACGGAACTTTAATAACTCGACTCCGTCTTATTCGACGACGATAATTGACTCAGGTGCGCTACTGAACTTTTAACTACTTAACAAAATCCTTTTATTTATTTATTTATTAATCTACATTTTTCATAACTACCATATGTCCTTATTGTTGATTTGCAGTATCACTCGAAAATAGGGACGAAACGTTGTGTAATAAATCGATTAAATAATTAGCCAGTTGGGTTGACTATTAGTTTCCCGTCTCATTTAAAAATATTGGACTTGTGCAATAAAAAAGAAAGAATTTACAAAAAAAATTACAAAAAACGAAAGTATTTACAGATATTAAAATGACTGATCAAGAGGTAAGTAAGAATTGGAATTTAACTAAAATAAACTTAAACCTCAAAAATACCGTTGTTGTGTACTTTAATATGTATGTTTTTAGCAAATAAATGTTGTTTACACATGCGGATGCTGCGAGGAAATTTGCGAGGCAGAGGAATATTTAAAACATAAGTGTTTAGAAGGATATAATCAATGTTGGATGGAAAAATCAACTAATTATTTTTATCCCTTGTTAGGTATGTAAAAATGTTCTAAACGAAGGAAATTTCTAGAAAACATCATTGATAACTAACAAAACTCGTCACTAAAATTTAAAAAAGTTTTCTCATATCGTTTTGAAGTTATCAAGTTCCCAAATCCGAGGTCATACCAAAAATGCACTTTTGCAAGTAAATAACTAAAAAAATTAACGGTTAAATGTTTTAATCGCAAATTTTAATCGCAAACATTGTACAGCTAAGACAATTTTTTACAAATTTCACTGAAATAGAATATTTTTCAATTTTTAGAGATATAGCAACCCAGGTAGCAAGCTGTCGTCAATATAACGTCATTTTTAAGTCAATCTCATGACGAAACTCACGTCATAAAAGACGTCAAAAACGAAATCATAATGACGGCTATAAGTCACAGACCGATGACGTGATACTTATGACTAGAGCTACTAGATAAAGGGGAGCTGACTCGTCCGCCATCTTGGAGCCCAAACGTTTGACTTTAACAAATGCATTTCGGCACAAGATATGAATTTCTTGTTCTAAATTTATTGTTAATAAAATCCAAATTACGTTTTTGTTTTTGGAAAGCTATATTTTTAATTAATTATTAAAGCTATATTATTAATTTAATTTGTAAATAAATAAAAATATAGCTTTCCAAAAACAAAGACGTAATTTGAATTTTATTAACAATTAATTTAGAACAAGAAATTCATAT
>NW_011961665.1:0-2431 GCF_000949405.1 Vollenhovia emeryi
AATCAGAGAGTACGTCCTAACGTTTCGCTTGCTTGACGATCTCTGCCCTCCTTTCCCCTCTCTCTCCCAAACCTCTACGAACCGCGCCGAACTCTCCCGACTCTGGCGTAGTAATACATGTTCACCTCCGGGCGCAGTAATACAATGACATCCCGATTTCTAGCGCTTATTCGATACAAAGAATCATAAAAGTAACTAAATTCTACAGTAATAAGATAATTATATTCTGATAAATAAACAGTACGAGATATTTAACATTACAAAAGGGGTGATATCACCTAAAAAATTTACCTTTTTAAAAAAGGTAAAAAAAGCACCAAGTATAAGCTCCAACGACCGAATATATTTTGTTACTCTATCTTTTTTGCATCTCTACAAAAATATCTTCACTACAAAACTATCTTCTCTACAAAAGTAATGATATCATCAAATGGCGCCAACTAAACTAAATAGTTTTAAACGTGGTGGAGCGATGATTGGAGTGGGGGCATGCCCGCCGACTGGACGCCCGCGGACGCCCGTTGTCCGCGGTTTAGACAATTTGCATCTCTACAAAAATATCTTCACTACAAAACTGTCTTCTCTACAAAAGTAATGATATCATCAAATGGCACCAACTAAACTAAATAGTTTTAAACGTGGTGGGGCGATGATTGGAGTGGGGGCATGCCCGCCGACTGGGCGCCCGCGGACGCCCGTTGCACGCGGTTTAGACAATTTAATACAAATAAATATTTTATTTTAAATTACAAAAACTTGGCGCTGCTCAACCGAATTTTAATTGTCCCCTCCCTCCTTCCACTATTCCTTCGCCCCACTCCTTTGCAAGTATGAACCCAAGTGCGTGTGCGCGTACGTGCGTTCGTGCGCGCGCGCGCGTGTGTGTGTGTGTGTGTGTGGTGTGCCTACAAATTTACAATTCTACACAGTTCTGTATAACTTTATAGATTTAGACATTGTTTTATATGAAACAAATTGTAATATAAAAAATTGCTTATTTATAATTGTGTACAATTGTATAAAGTCAGATAATTATATAAAAATTGTTCATATAAAAATGTATAAATTTATAAAATTATATAGAACTGTGTAGAATTATGCAGATAGTCAGTATGCTCAAGCAATGTACGGAAATAAAAAATTCTAGTAATAGATGAGCAAGCTTTTTCCTAGCTCTTTGCTAGGAATATGAATTCCATGTTTGAGTTATTCGAGTACAGTTGTGGTCAGAAAGCTACTCCGACATTTTATGATAAATTCCGAGAATACAGTTTATCATGCAAGAGATTATATCTTTTTCTCACGGATACGTGCGATGACGCATTATTAGAGTAAAGGAATGATGATTTGTACGAATATGTACGCAATAATACAAGTATTCCGAAAACTAATTGTAAAACTTTGGATAACCTTCCCGACCGTGATCGTATAGCTAGCATAATGTTACATATTATTGCATTTAAGTACACAACTGAAGAGAGAATACATCGAACGGACATACTGTTAATAAAGAGTTAGCATACATTGTTTTAAATTTTTTAACAGATATAAATATGCTATATCGTTTGGATCATGCAAATGTTTCATTTCCGACATCAAAGCTTTGCTAGCAAACAACAGCACAATAGACGACATAGATGCATAGGAAGATGCTAACATTTTTGTTAGTAAAATATCACGAGACATGATAGTTATAATTACCTATTAAAATTCGGTTGAGCAGCGCCAAGTTTTTGTAATTTAAAATAAAATATTTATTTGTATTAAATTGTCTAAACCGCGGACAACGGGCGTCCGCGGGCGTCCAGCCGGCGGGCATGCCCCCACTCCAATCATCGCTCTACCACGTTTAAAACTATTTAGTTTAGTTGGCGCCATTTGATGATATCATTACTTTTGTAGAGAAGATAGTTTTGTAGTGAAGATATTTTTGTAGAGATGCAAAAAAGTTTAATATACAGGGTGAGGGAAAAGTACCGGACCGGTAAAATCTCGCGAAAAATATGGGAGATACGGAAAAATGTTTCAGACGAAAGTTGTACGGTTTTAAAAGGGCTATATAATGGTAAAATTAATCAATATATATGTGAAAACGCCTAATGCGGGTCAACAAGGCAAGATGTAGGTAGCCTGACTTGTAGATCTTCAAATCTTTCAGAAAAATCGTGAATCTTTATACCGTTTCTTTCCACATTAGTACTACGCACCGAATTGTTTTTCCGGACATAACGCAGTTTTTGTCTTTAAACGTGGAAATATTGTCGTCATCAGATTCACGTATTCGATTCGATGATTATTTTTTCAAATGCAATTCGCATTTTTCTGATGCTATATTTTAGCATTCAATCCCCTCCCTCCCCCCATTTTCCCCGTCCTGTAAATTAATTTTATTGCGAAAAATATAAATCCTGGTTGGGGTAATATTTTTCGC
>NW_011961666.1:0-2432 GCF_000949405.1 Vollenhovia emeryi
CCACTGTCAGCGGCCGCACCCGATCGCCATTAGGGGGGCAGTCCCACATAACCCGGGCCACTTAATATAAACTCCCTTCCCGGAGGGGGGCCCGGGTATCCATAAAGGATTTCCACACGTAAAAAAAAAAGTGTTCTGTGCGATCGTTCGAGAGCTCCGTTACTCTCTGGGTGATACGCGGTCGTTTGTATTTTGTGGATTTTTAGTAATTTGCACGTGTTATTAAAGATTTCGCTCGTGAAATTAGTGCCCTGATCCGTTAATACTTTTTCCGGTATTCCATGTTCGAGGATTATTTTCGTTACGAATGCTTTCGCTACCGTGTTCGCCTCTTGATTTTCGAGTGGTATTGCCTTGCTGAATTTTGTTAGATTATCTTGAAAAGTCAAGGCGTACTTGTTTCCCGTGGTTGTTATTGTAAAGGGTCCTACTATATCTAGGGCGCATTTCTCGAATGGCTTCGTAGGGGTGTCTGTGATAATTAGTGGCATTTTGGTTTTTGTCTTAATTTGTTCTTCTGACAGAATTCGCATTTCGCAATATAATTCTCGACGTCCTTATTTAGACCGTGCCAGTGGTGTCGTAATTTGATGCGGTGTAGTGTTCGCGCGACTCCCTGGTGACCGCCTAACGGAGCGTCGTGATACTCATATAGTATCTGCTCCTTTTCTTCCGCAGAGTATTCTCTCTGTTCTCCTTCTCTTTCTTCTTCTCCTGTTTCGATATGGTGAATCAGTTTTTTATTTTCCGCGGGATAGCGGCTCAATGCGTCAGCGTTTACATTGCTCTTTCCAGCCTTGTGGACTATTTCGTAATCGTATTCCTCCAGTTTGAGTCTCCATCGAATCAATCGTGAACCGGGGTCGGTTACGTTAAATAGCCATATCAGTGGCTTATGGTCTGTAATTATTTTAAACTTTGGGCCATACACGTATGGGCGGAAATGTTTGACTGCCCATACGATGGCTAGTAATTCCTTTTCGGTTGTGTTGTAATTTTGCTCGGCTCGCGATAATACACGGCTGGCATATGCGATGGGTCGGTCTTGACCTACCGTGCCTTGAGACAGAATTGCTCCGATAGCGTAATTTGAAGCGTCGGTCGTGACAATAAACTCGTCAGCGAAGTCCGGATATCTTAATACGGGCGCGGTCGTCAACGCTGTTTTTAATTGATCGAATGCATTCTGTTGCGCGGTGGTCCACTCGAATTTTTCTCCCTTCTTTGTTAATTTTGTCAATGGCTTAGCTATCTTCGAAAAATCTTTTATAAATTTTCGGTAATATCCTGCTAAACCGATGAAAGATTGGATAGCCTTGACTTTGTCAGGGGTTGGAAAATGTTTTACGGCATCTAACTTAGAGGGATCCGGTGAGATTCCATCCTTGGTAATAATATGTCCCAAGTAAATCACTTCTTTTCGGAGGAACTCACACTTGTCCGGTTGCAGTTTCAGATTATTGTCTCGTAAGCGTCGGAAGACTTGCACGAGTCTTTTGTTGTGTTCTTCCAAGCTAGGGCCCTATATTACTATATCGTCTAGGTATACTAGACATTTGAGCCCTTGCATTCCTACTAGGATGGTGTTCATTAGCCGTTGGAATGTGGCTGGAGCGTTCTTCAGTCCGAATGGCATACGATTAAATTCATAGTGTCCGTATGGCGTTGAAAAAGCAGTTTTACATTTGTCTTTCTCGACCATAGGGATTTGGTGATACCCGGATGCCAAATCTAGCGTAGTGAAGTATTTTGCGTTGCCTAGTTGATCTAAGATGTCAGTGATGTTAGGCAGAGGAAAAGAGTCTCCTATGGTTAAATCGTTTAGCTTGCGGAAATCTATTACGATTCTTAATTTTGGCTGGCCTGACGCATCAGTTTTCTTTGGTACTACTAGAAGCGGTGCGTTCCACTGGCTGGTACTTGGTTGAATTATTTGCTGTTGCAACATTTCTTTGATTTGGCGATTTACTTCTGCCTTGTGTTTTTCGTAACCGATACGGTCTCACGTTCACACTCGGTGAGGTTACTTGAGTGACGACCTCGTGTTCTACCCGAGTTGTGTGCGTCAGCGTGTCTTCTTCTAGATGAAAGATATCCGCGTACTCAGCACAAGTGTTTATTAATGTCTCTTTCTCCTCTTTATTCTTTACAATATCCCCACAGGAAAAAATCCAATGGATTGAGGTCCGGCGACCTTGCGGGCCAACGTATCGGGTCATATCGGCCCATCCAACGCCCAGGAAATTGGCGATGTAAATAATTGGTCACTATTCTTGCGTTGCGCAAGATCGCCGGACCTCAATCCATTGGATTTTTTCCTGTGGGGATATTGTAAAGAAATTATTTACAACAAGCTTCCCGAGGACACAGAAGAGCTAAATATAAAACTCCACTATGCCATTTGGAATATCGACGATGAAATGATGGAGAAG
>NW_011961667.1:0-2433 GCF_000949405.1 Vollenhovia emeryi
CCATGTCATCGGGGGAGGGCGCGCGAAGGCCCGCCAGTCAAACGGCGGGCCGGTGCGGGGGGCGTCCGGAAGTAATGGCTCTGCCAATTCCTGGGCGTCCCCCAAGTTACAGCACCGCGCAGATCACCGTGTGGTTTTAGTGAGGTAAGCCCAGCTGCCGCAACGTCAGCGGCAGCAGCCGATCGTCATTAGGCGGGCAGTCCCACATAACCCGGGCCACTTTGTAAACTCCCTTCCCAGAGGGGGGCCCGGGTATCCAGAAAGGATTTCCACACGTAAAAAAAAAGCGCCGCCACGTTGGTGGTCACCGCGGGCTCGGTGGTCGCGCTCGAAGTCGAGCCGGGGTCCTTCCCCTTTGCCGCAGAATCTTGTCCCGAGGCGGAGTCAGCATCAGGAGGATGGAGCAGTGTGTGGTGCTTCTCGCCACAGCGCGAACACCGAAAGCTAGACGGGCAATCGGTCACCGCGTGCTTTAGCCGGAGGCAGTTAAAGCACGCACCCTGCTTTTTGACGTGGTCCCGTCGCTGGGACACTGAGAGCGCTTTGAGACGCGAGCAATAATTAAAAAGGTGGTTACCCTGGCAAAGACCGCAGCGGCTAGCTGACTTGCCCGTGGTAGACGCCGTGAGCGCGTTCACCTTCTTCTTCTCGGTCCGGCCCGGAGCGACGGCTGGCGAGACGGTTTCGACGCTGGCTGCCTCCAGCGCCCGAATGGGAGTTTGCAGAAAGTCCTGGAGTTGGGCCAATGTCGGAAAGTCCGTGGTGGTCTGTAACGAGGCCTCCCAGAAGAGGCGCGACGACGGGACCATCTTCTCGACCACGTGGACGAACCAATCGTCCCAATGAGCGACCGGACGTTCAAGTGACTCGAACGACCTTTTGGCCTGCAACACGGAACTGCTCAGCCGTTTAAGGTCAACGGAGGAAGGCTTCGCGCTCGATGGCGCATTCAGGATGTTGCGCATGTGAGTGGCCAGCAAGACTCACCGGTTGTCATAGCGCTCCTTTAATTCAGTCCACGCCAAGTCGAAACCACGGTCGATCATCTCCACGTTGAGGACAGCCGCAGCAGCCTCGCCCGATAGGCTGGACTTGAGGTACTGCAGCTTTTGCACAGGGGCTAGGTCGGGAACGCCGCCGACTAGCGATTGGAAGAGGTCTCGGAAGCTCTCCCATGCCAGCAGGTCCCTGGAGAAGGTTGGCAGGCTGATCTTCGGCAGCTGGATCTGCTTAGCGAAGGAGACCGCGGAAGCCGAAGTCTCCTGCTTCGGCCGCGGCAATTCCTCCTTCATCGCGGAGACGATCCGTGATTTGAAGAGCACATAACTGTCCTCCGTGGTGGAATAGTCGTCGCTATCCTTATAGGCCTCCACCTCAGCGCCCTCAGAGCCAATTATGTCGTAGTGACTCTCCTGGTAGCGTTGCCAGTAACTCTCCAACAGAGCCAACCTGGTCTTAAGGTAAGCCTGGGTGATTTTGTCCTTGCCAATCTTGACAAGGTTGTCCCAGAACCTGTCTATGTAGCCCTTTGTGACGGAGTGTCTCTTGAGGGTGGCTTCCATCGTAACGCGTCGACGTCACCCCCGCACCGTTTCCTATCGCGCAAGATTGACGAGGCACGGAGCACGAGCTCGTAGGCGCGGGCCGTGCAAGGCGCGGAGCAAGAGCTTGTAGGCGCGGAGCGAGAGCTCGTAGGCGCGGGCTGCGTGAGGCGCGGAGCAAGGCTCGTAGGCGCGGGCCGCGCGAGGCGCGGAGCAAGAGCTCGTAGGCGTGGGCCGCGCGGGCGCGGAGCAAGAGCCCGGTGGCGGGGAGGCGCGAGGCGATAAGCGTCAGCCCTATCACCCCGGCAGTCGCACCGAAACACGTGTCACCTTTCCGTATGTTCCACGGCACTGTCTTAATGGGCAGTCGTTTCGCCACGTGGCATCCGCGCCGAGACTCGCGCGATTCCGTTGCTCTCTCAGCTCAGTCCCGTGATCCGGCTCGAAGGACCAAATTTATGTTTCACCCCATGGTGGAAGTATACAAGGTGAACCATTGCGCATGATGAGAGGGGGTAGCATTCCTTCCAGCCAATAAACGACGTGCTTTTTTGCGTGGCGGCAGTTTGAACGGTCAAACAAATCATAACCCAACCTAATCTTAAAGAGGTATCCGCAAAAAAGCACGGCTCTTATTGGACGGATCGTCCCCACTACTTGTAGGCTACTGCGCATCCACGGGAATGGGTCACCTTGTATACTTCCACCATGGTTTCACCCTTGCCGATCAGGTCAGATCAGGCAGCGGGGTCCACGAAAAGAAAGACCGGTCATTAATAGGAGCGGGAGAGCCGGAGGGCGCCGGGCGGAAGGAACTCGCGACGGCCACACAAAAGAGCGACGAGCACAGTTTAAAGGATCACTCCGATGGTCTATTGTACTGTTCTTTACC
>NW_011961668.1:0-2433 GCF_000949405.1 Vollenhovia emeryi
AGACGCCGGGCGCAGGGGGATAGGGTCGTAGAATAACTGTCACGCGGCTTCTCGGGCGGCGCCGTTTATTTCGCAGGCCGTAACGGTAGAAGGCGCGCTGGGGCGAACTTACAAAATCCGTCGCACCACAGCCGATTCTTGGCCAGTCCCCTCCCCCGGTACGTCACCGCACGCGAGGCATCGTTACCCGTACGCGAGCACAAACCCGCGATTGGACGCGAGCAACAAAAAGAAACCTTAACCTAAGCGAGAACACACCATAAGGTCATGATCGACGCGAGAACAAAAAAGGTCCTTATCCCCACGGGGACATAAAATCGCGATGGAACGCGGACCAAAAAAAGTCTTAATCTAATCGCTAACGCAAAACAAGATCGCGATCGACGCGAGAATAAACTACGGACTTCCGTCAAAACGGGAACGCAAAAAAACAGAATCTGGATCGAACGACAACAACAAAAAAGGACCCTTGATCAAGGCGATAATGCCAACCGAGCTCCTGATCGACGCGAGAACAAAACGTCGTCAAGCCACGTAGGGTTTCAAGTCCTTAACGTGTACTTTCCCATGCGTTCTTCCCCCTCCGTCTACCAGTTCATACACTACGGGCGATAGTATCCCGGCCACTGTGAATGGCCCGTGGTACTTCGCGGCTAACTTCGCCGCTACGGCGTGCGCGGCGGACGACAAGACATGCTGTCGTTTTAACACTTGATCACCAATCGCGAAGCGTCGATCCCGTCGACGCAAATTATAATAATGCGCCTGTTTCTGGTGCGCCGCATCTAAGTTTTCGATTACCCAGTCTCGCAAAGCTTGAACACGCTCCATGCGCTCTTTCCATCGCGCGGTATCGCCATCGTCTACCTCCAACTCGGGATCGGCTCCCTCCGCGCGCACGTTGGCCGGGGCGGGTTCCCGTCCAAAATTCAAGAAGGCAGGCGTAGCCTGTAAGGAGGTGTGGAACGCGGTATTATACGCGAATCGAAATTCTGCCAGATGAACGTCCCACTCCCTGTGGTCGCGCTCGAGAAACGCCGTAATCATAGTTTTTACTACGCGATTTACTCGCTCGACGGGGTTCGCCTGAGGGTGATACGGCGGTACCGTCACGCGAGTAATGCCAAATTCCTCCGCGAGAGCTTTCAAATCTCGGTTAACAAACTCTGTGCCGTTATCGGTTAATAAGACACGCGGCGTCCCCCAGCGATTTATTACTAAGTCCGCGATAGCCTCTCGAATCTTTTTGCCGTTTGCCTTACGGAGCGGACAACACTCGATCCATTTAGTGAAAAGATCCTGGATGACTAACAAATACGCGAAGCCACTGCGTGAAGCGGGAAACGGACCCATAATATCCGCGGCTACAACCGACCACGGCGTGTTTACCGTACGCCGTCCCATCAACCCAGCCGGAACGTTCTGCTCGACTTTCGTCCGTTGGCAAACATCGCAACGGCGCACGAAACTCGCGACGTCGCGAAACATACGCGGCCAATAATACCTTGCCGCAACGCGCCGATACGTCTTTTCGACTCCTCCATGTCCGGCTTGAGGCGGATCATGGTTATTTCGAATTACCTCGAGACGCGATTCCTGCGGAAGCACCAATTTCCACGCTTCGAGATCGTCAACGACCTGCGACACGACCGGGTTCGGTTTTCGAAAATAAAGCGAGTCTTCCTCGACCTTCCATCCCGGGTATTTACGCGGTTCGCTTTCGATACTTCGTACACGCGCATCGTACCATGCGTCTCCCGTGATCGCGACGGCGCACATTTCCTCGGTGGTGTCGTATAATTCCTCGGCTGATTCATACATCCGCGATAGCGCATCGGGAACATGATGTAATGCCCCCTTACGGTGCTCGATCTCGTAATCGTACTCCAGTAACTCGAGGGCCCACCTCGCTAACCGACCTGTCGGATTTTTTAAATTATGCAGCCACCGTAAGCTGCTGTGATCGGTAATCACCTGAAACTTATAGCCCTCAAGATACGGCCTAAATTTTCGAATCGCCCATACAACTGCGAGGCACTCCTGCTCGGTAGTCGAGTACCTCTTTTCCGCTTCCGATAATGCGCGACTCGCGAAAGCGATAACGTGTTCTACGCCCTCCGATTCCTGGGTTAATACGGCGCCCAACCCGACCGAACTCGCGTCCGTTTGAAGCGTGAACGGTAATTCGAACTTCGGGCACGATAACGTGGGCGGTTCCGTAATGCAGGATTTAATGGCTTCGAACGCCGATTTTTGGTCACCCCCCCACTCCCAAGAGTAGTTCTTTCGGAGGAGACGCGTAAGCGGCTCTAATTTCGTGGCACACTGCGGTATAAATCGGCGGTACCAAGACGCCATTCCGATAAAGCGTCTCAGCTGTTTAATATTTCGGGGTGGCGGATACTCGAGAATCGGCGCGGTTTTATCAGGATC
>NW_011961669.1:0-2433 GCF_000949405.1 Vollenhovia emeryi
TTTTCCATGGTATGATCAAGCGCCGAAACCTGGCTGACAAAAATATTTGGCATAGATATCACCGGGGGATGACGATATACAAATGATTAGCGCAGGCACACAGCTGCGCGCATCCATGGCGTGAGTCGTGAGGTCAAGCGCCTAAACCTGGCTGCTGACAGCGACTTTCTTGTCTAGACGCATGATGTCAGAGAGTTCCACGTTTAAACTCGCACCTACTGCGTCAGCATGTAATAGATATCACCGAAGATGCCTCTGATTACCACCGACACAGCTGCGCGTATTCTTATTTTCCATGTTATGAGTCACGGGGTCAAGCGCCTAAACCTGGCTGCTGACAATGACTTTTTTATGATATATAATCCGTCCGGAAGCCCGCTGCACCACAGTAGGAGATTTCATACGAGATTGAGAAGAAAACCATTGTGGACAGTATAAAGTCCGAAAAGACACTAGCGTGACAACATGGAGCAACGAGAGCAAGATCTGGTGGAACTAGCCCACAGAATCACCACATTGGGTGATTATTTGTGGTGGCTGCAACAATGCTACGAATGTATCGCAGAGCTAGAGGAACACAGCCGTGTCAAACGTCCGAGCTATCCATCGGTAACAAACAATCGCTGGTGGCTCGAATCGCGCGACTCGAGAGTGTCAAGTGCCAAGTTGAAAGAAGATTCGTACATTTCGGGGGTGGTGATGTTGGAACTTCTTCGAGAGCACAACTGTCGTGGCGCAAGATCGACACCGCGTTCGAGAACCGCGTGCTTACCGGTGCGGTGATTAACGCGGAGTACATTGAACCGCGCAAATTTCTCGATGATGCTTGCGATATCGTGATCGAGCACGTGCGAGACACTATCGAGCGCTATAATTGTGTAAAGGTGAATACTATGTTCAACGGAGAGTTTGTGGCGGGCGATAAACGTGCAAATAAAAGCATAAATACAAAAAACTATGAACTGTTTATTACAACGGACCTACAACAGTGGTACGAGTCGCGCGTAATCGGTCCGACTCTAGCTGAACTCGAAGAGTTTCAGGAGCGTGATAGCGGGTGGGCGCTGGCGCGTATACACAACGTAACCATTAACGTAAACAAGTGCAATCCTATGCGCGCGGGATGCCATATAGACATGCCAGAAACGGTGAAACGAAAGAAAGCAGTGATCAACGTACGATCAACAGACAATGCGTGTTTTGCGTGGTCAGTAGTCGCTGCTCTCTTTCCGGTTGAAAGATACACCGACCGCAAATCGTCGTATCCGCATTACAGTGATGTGCTAAACCTACGAGACGTTCCAATGCCGATGACATTAAGTGGTATTAAAAAGTTTGAACAATTGAACAACATTTCCATCAACGTATACAGCGTCGAGAAGAAGAAGGAATGCACAGTCGTACCGCTACGAGTTACCGATGAGAAGAAGGAGAAGCACGTGAACCTTTTATATCTACAAGATCGGGAGGATGCTGAAGTGGGTCACTTCGTTTGGATAAAAAACTTATCCCGCCTCGTCAGTTCTCAACTCAGCAAGAAGGAGCACAAAAAGCACATTTGCTTGTGAGTATCGACAAGATTTGTGAAACTTATTTTATTTGAAAAATATATATATTAAAAAATTTTTGTCTTTCCAGATGTTTGCACTACTTTAGCTCCAACGTCAAGTTGCAAGCCCACAGCGTGGACTGTCAACAGATGAATGACTGCGTGATCATATTACCCAGCGAGGAGGACAAGTGGCTCAGTTTTAACAATCACAGTAGAAAGGAACGTGTGCCGTTTGTCGTCTACGCCGACTTGGAGTGTATCCTGAAAAAGATGGATACGGATCCGAAGACATATCAGCACCATGAAGTATTTAGTATCGCTTCTAACCTGCACTGCTCATATGACGACTCGCTATCAACATATCAGTTTCGTCGTGACAAGGATTGCATCGCATGGTTCGCTGACCAACTAGAAGAATTAGCATATCGTATAAAGAATATTCTGTCGAGTAATGTTCCCATGCAAACACTATCGAAAGAACAGTATGAGAAATTTAATAGCGCCACGCACTGTCACATATGCGAGAAACCGTTCGCGCCAGACGACACTCGGGTGCGCGACCATTGCCATCTAACCGGACAATATAGAGGCCCCGCACATTCAAATTGTAACTTAAATTACAAAGATGCGTATTTCATTCCAATCGTTTTTCATAATTTATCCGGCTATGACGCACATTTCATAATTAAAGAAATCGCTACCGCGTTCGAGGGCACAGTTGATGTATTACCGATAACGAAGGAGACATACATTTCCTTTACAAAAAATGTAAAAAGTACCATAGAAAACTCAAAGCGGCAAAATTGCATAAAGCTGCGATTTATTGACTCATACAAATTTCTGAGTACCAGCCTCGATAGATTGGCATCGTTCCTTCATAG
>NW_011961670.1:0-2433 GCF_000949405.1 Vollenhovia emeryi
ATTTGAAATTTTTGGAAATCATTATTAAAGATAATTTGCGATAGTTACAGCAACCACAGACATTTCTCAAAAACTTTATCATCATAACAATCATATTCAATATCATATTCAAAAACTCAACCTTAAATAATGCGATTTCCGAGAGTAATGTAACTTTCAAGAGCACATAACTCCGAAAGTACCTAACGAAAATATAATGTATTATAGTGTTTTGGAAAGCTATTGAGGTAAGCTATAAGAATATGCATTAAAAATACGGGTTTCCATTTAAAAATTTCAAGGTGATCTTTACGTGACCTTGAGAAAGATGTTCAAGGTTAAATTTATATTACTATGTAATGCATTACTTGAAACCGTACAACTTTCATGTTAAACATTTTTTTCCATCTTACATATTTAAAAAGTTATTTAGAGTTACCTTATAAGGATACATGCAGACATACAAGGATACATACAGACATACATACATACACACATACATACATACATACAGACATTTTTTCTGAATGTGATTTTTGAACGTTTTAGAACATTCTAAACATGTTTTCAAAGAAAACTGGAAAAAAATTTTTTTCACGAAAACAAAGCTTCCTCTATGAGAAAGCAAAAACGACATTACTTTCCGGTCCCCCTAATATAGTTCTTTTTAATAGTGCACGTTTACGTGTAATTTCTCTTCTTTTCTTTCCTTTATTTTCTTCTTTTCTCTTTCTCCTCTATTTATCTTTTTCCCGTTTTTCCAACTATTTTTCTCATAATTAGTATCGAATTTTTTCCTTTTGCATGTATTGCATGATTCTTCGACTTTAATTTGTCGAAGGAAGGAGTAGAACTTCAATCGTAACCTACGAAGCGTCTGATAATATCTGGATGAAAAGAAACAGATCGAGATATAATAGAAGCAGTTAAAAGAAAAATCCAGGGATTTCCCAATCCAGGTAGATTCCTTTCAATTATTAATTTGTATTTAAAATAATATATATATATATTTTATATACTTAATGTATATTTTTACTTTTATCAAGTTTTGTCATAAAATTTTATTTCATTTTATGACAAATGTGAAAAAGAACAAAAATTTTAGTTTTTTATGTAAAAAAAGGTTATCTTTTCTTATTTCTCAATACATTAAACTTTCTAATTTTATCTCTTTTTATCTTCGTTATCTTCGTCTCAAATTCAATCGAATCAATAATATCTGTGTGAACAAATCCACTGGAACTTTTTGTACATGAACAGTTTAGATTTACAATTATTTCAATTACGTAAATATACTTTTTCTTTTCTTCTTTTTTAAGTTTACATTTTTATTACGTTTTCCTGTATTTCCCTGTTTTTAAATTTAAATTTTTACCATGTTTCCCTTTGTTGATTGTTGGATTGTGTATTAATACCTGATTCTTTATTATTTCTTGTCGCATTTGGTCTTAATCATCTCCATCGCATTTTCCTTTGGATATGTTGCATATGTATTAAAGTCGTCGAAAGCAAAAAGATCATATTATAACTAAGAAAAAAGAAGAAACGTTAAAAAGTTTCAATCGATCACAGAGCGGCATCCACCGCCTCTCTTACGATCCTGCCATCGACCCCGTGAGCTTAGGCTCACGCCACAAATTGACGAAGAATTTCAACGTAGAAAAAGAGGAGGAAGAAATTTGAAGGAGAGAAACAAAAAGTATGAGAGTTTTATTTTTAACATCATTTATATTCTGAAATTATTGATTTTTATCACGTTTTGGAATATATGTTCTGTAGTTTTTATAAAACAAGACAAAACTGGAGAAACAGTGAGGGAGAAGGAGTTTGGGGTGGAAGAGGATGGAGAAGTGGAGGATGGAGAGGACAAAACTGGAGAAACAATGACGGAGGAGGAGCTTGGGGTGGAAGAGGATGGAGAAGTGGAGGATGGAGAGGAAGAGGATGGAGAGGAATAGGATCAAGAGGAGGCGGTTGGCGAGGTAGAGGATGGAGAGGAGGATGGACAGGAAGAAGACAAGGATGGGATATGGGGTTTAGCGGTCCGGTTTTTAATTTTAACTATTAAATTGTTTTAAATTTATTTATTATATGTTTTATTTTAATTAGTTATTATTCATTGGTTATGTTAAAAATTCAAATATGGTTAAATCTTATTGTTTGAAATAGTGAATGATTGCGAGATATTTAAAGCAGGTGTGTGCGAATAATAAATTTTACGTAATTATAAGCTAGCTTTATTCAATAAAAAGAAATATCTAATGTCTATGGTCTAATTTTATTTTAAATAATACTTAAAAATTAAGGGAGACATTGCGAGAGTGTGAAAGAGTGAGAGAAGTCGAGTGGGAATGTAAGAAAGAGAGAGAGAGAGAGAGAGAGAGAGAGAGAGAGAGAGAGAGAGAGAGAGAGAGAGAGAGAGAGAGAGAGAGAGAGAGAGAGAGAGAGAGAGAG
>NW_011961671.1:0-2435 GCF_000949405.1 Vollenhovia emeryi
CGGGTTTCTTTTTGAACAAATATTGAATTTTTTGAAAAATGTCCGTGGTTGCTCTAACTTCCGTAAATTTTGAAATATCGGGCTTATTTTTTTTTAAATGTCGAGAATCACTAAAGGAAGGTTGGTATTGATTTTTGCGATGATCGGTAAATGGGTTTCTTTTTTAAAAAATCTTGAATTTTTGGTGAAATGTCTGTGGTTGCTCTAACTTTTGCAAATTTTGAGATATCGGGCTATTTCTAATTCTATTACTCTTTCCAGTCTTTTCTACCCCTATTTCATATATAATTTATTAATATTCGGTTGATTAGTTCTTGAGTTATAGATGTTTGAAATTTCGCGAAATCCATACATGAACACTTTTTCATTATACTGGGTGTTTCAAAAGTGATGCTACAAAATGTAATGGTGAAATGTATACATTAGTATAAGCAAATACGATGTACATGTGCGAGTGTGCGATCCGCTCGAATATTGTTCAGCGGATTGTTGAGCGTATCAAAAACGGCGGATTGTCTGTGATTGGTCGTAGAGTTCGATACGCCTGATACGCGCGTATCGCGATACGCGCCATGGGACGGCACCCTGACAGCACAGATGACGGAAAGTCGACTTGTGTAAGTCGACTTTTAGTAGACTCTTAAGGGCCAGTTTCACAAACGTCGGTCAACTGTTAACCAGAGTTCAGTCAACTTCCTATCTTTTTCTATTTTGTTATCTAAGAAGAGACAGAGAATCAATTAACCTTCGGTTAGCAGCTAACCGACGTTTGTGAAACTGGCCCTTAAACTGACGGAAAGTCGACTTAAAGTCGACTTATAAAAGTCGACTTTGTCGGCGACATGTCGACGCGCGCGCGCGTCCATCTTGAGTCACAGAAACCGCGGGTTGCCTCTCTCCACCCAGTCAGAAATTACTCGTCGATCGACGTCGAAACGATGTCGAATCGACGTCAATATGGCGGTTTCGATGTCGACGCGACATCGTTTCGACGTCGATCGACGAGTTATTTCTGGCTGGGCAGTGGGTCGCGTTCCGTGATCGAGTCTCCCTCGCACCGACGATAGGCGGAAGCCACTTCCGCCGGGGCTTCTGAAGTTAAGAGGATCCCGTAGTATGTCTGTTTTACCGACAAAATTACCATTTTCGTAGTTATAACCTTTCGTCGTGTTAAATTCATGGAATCAAAAATGCTTGCGTACAATGACAGTATATGCATTGATGATCCCAGGAAACTCCAATTTCATACCAAAAAATGAGTAAAAATTACAAAATTCATATATCGATCACATATAACCTCATTTAGACGAACTGTCAACTCCGTCATACTCGTGCTTCGTATAAAAGTTCTACAACTTGTACTCACATGAAACTGAGTTTCCCTGGATTCGATGACATGTAGAATTACTGTGAAACCCTCTAAATTGGGATTAGATGTTTAAAATAAGAGTATAGCTAGAATTAAACTTTCGTGTTTATGCTGGGTGTGATGTATCGTAGTAGTGTGTCCGTGTGCTCATGTATATGCTGCGTTTCGTGTTTAGATGGCGCACACCATCAAAGGCCTCGACCTTGGGGGATCCGAAACGCGTAGCTCCGCTTTTCGCGCTAGAACTTTCTAGAGCCTTCGACGGAGAGCGGAAGAAACCGAAGTTCCGGAAGAGGCGGCACTCTCCTTTGTGACGAGGAACACGCCGGACGTGTCCTCGGGAGTCACTCAGTCATATAGTGTAACAGTGGTTTTCATATTGCAAATACATATAGACTCACATAGTGTTAAACAGTATTACATTTATTTCAGGCATCCTACAGTGAAACAATCATCTCAGAATATCCCTTCGGGTAAAAGACATTCCAGAGACTTACAATATGTACCGAAATTCACGTGGGAACCCATGCAACAATTCGACGTCCTTTGGATGTCCGAAATATGTCTTGAAAAGTCCCGTTTATATCGACGTCCCGTTTATGTCGACGGATGTCTAAAATACGTCTCAAGGACGTCGTTTGGACATCCAATAAGGTCATTTACGCAGACATTTTAGGGATGTCCAAAGTATATCGTCAATACGTCTGATTTTCTATTAAATACAATTTTTTAAATTGCAATTCTTTTAAAGAATAGTAGTATGGATGAGATTATTTTATATATTTGTACTACAGATGTTTGGATAATAGTTCTGAAAAATGTCTTTTTATCGTTAAATGTATAACAGACCCCGGTAAAAAAATTTTCATGTATAATCAGTATATAAAAATGTATATAAAATTTTTGTATACAAACCAATTTTTATATAAAAAATTTTTATATACAAAATGTATACAGGGTGAGCCATTTTCATCCATCCAGTCGAATATCTCGAAAACCAAGCCTGAGAGAGAAAAATGTTTCAGACAAAAATTGTTTGGTTTCGAGAGGGCCATAAGATGGTACC
>NW_011961672.1:0-2435 GCF_000949405.1 Vollenhovia emeryi
GGTGACAAAATAATTTTGTTTCTATTCTGTCATAGTCACTTCAACTTTAATCACCCTAAAAAGGTAATAAACGAAAAGGTTAGAATTTCATGGAACATTTTTCTCAAATTTTACGATACGAGTAACGAATTAAAAAAGAAATGCAAAGCTTGCGAAAAAATAGTAACAATACCAAGATCAATTCACTATACGAATTTAAAAAGGCATTATTCGCTTTGCAAGTAAGTATGGATATAAGATACATGTCTATTAATTTCTATTAATTTTGTCGTATTTATTCTTTTATAACCCACTTTCTTAATTATTCAAGTAAATCAGCGAAAACAGAAAAACTACTAGGAGAACAGATATTGATCAAATATGAAGATTCACACGATGAAAACATAAAACGATGCAAAATATGTAAAGAACTAGTAAGATTGAAATATGTTCTTACCTACAATAATTTATACCGACACATAAAGTATTGTCCGTAAGTATCCGAATAAGAAGTATTTGAAATATTAACGAATATAAAATAGGTATAACGATAAAAAATAACATTTAAAGAAAACGTAATTACAAGATTTATAAAATTATTAAGTTTTCCGATAATATTAATTATAAATTTGAGAAATGAAATTGTTAATTAAATATTCCAGCGATATGCTTAATACTATGTAACATTTGAAATATTATACTAATGATTCCACCACATTTTTGTTTGTCAATCCGCTTACAAATGCAAATCAAAATGATAGTGTCAACATTTAATTTTATTTTAGCAAAAAAGGCAGAGTGGTAAAAAGAACATGTGACCAATTTGATGAAACGGATAATAAAATGCAACAAAAATGTAAAGTGTGTAAAAAAATTATAAATTTAGACATCGGATTAAATTACGGAAGTTTAAAAATTCACTATTTTCATTGTAGGTAAGTATGGATATAAGATACATTTCTATTAATTTCTATTACTTTTGTCGTATTTATTCTTTTATAACCCACTTTCTTAATCATTCCAGTAAATCAGAGAAGAGAAAATTAAAGGCAAACCAGATATTGGACAAATATAATAATACGAACGACGAAATGATAAAAAAATGCAAAATATGTGAGAAAAAATTAAAAATTAATACTTTTATTAGAAAAGACAAACTATATGAACACATAATCAATTGCAAGTAAGTATCCGAATAAGAAGCATTTATCCGTTTATATTGCTTCCTTATAGGAAAGTTTCTTCGTAAAAAATTTTTTCTACTCTTTTTAAGCCAAAGTGTTTTAACGAAACATAAAAAAATCACGTTTTGTAACAATATCCTGTATTTATATACGTATATGCGTGTATTGTAGTTGTGTGTGTGCGCATGTGTTCGTGTGCGTGCGTGCGTGCGCGCGTGTGTAAGTGTATGATTTCTCCAAAAATTCAAACGTATGTAACTCAAGAACTGGTTGAACTAACGTGCTAATAATATGGCACACAAAGTAAAATTGCATAACTTAGTTGTAAAACTTTTATTTATTTTTATTTCTATAAAAATTTATTGTGTTTTAAATTATAAAATAATTTAATTTCTTCAAAAAAATGTTTGTGCAACCTTTAACGTTGTTCTTAACGTAAATGTTGAGATGTTGGGGCCACGTTAGATACGATGTGTTTTTTCTTTGCGATTAATTATGACATACATATAAATGCAGATCTGCGAAGACACCTCAGAATTCAATGCCAGCTGACGATTTGCAAGAAAGTGAGGCACAAAAGGAGACAAAGGAATCTGATAGGTAATTATTCATTTTGCTTAAATTATAACGCAACAAATTAAATAATAACTCGTAAATTAGATAATAAATTTATCACTTCAATCTATCCATAAAAATTATATTGTGCGGAAAAAGTTGGCGCCAGGTGTACCAATTTCCAAATTGCACACTTTACTTTAATTTAATTTTTTCTAATTACCCACATTGCTTCCATTGTTATGGCTTCCTCATAGAGGAAGCTTTAAGAGCAAAATACGAATAATTTGAATACTTTCAAGAAACTTCGTAGTAAAGTTAGATTTCTCTCATAATGCTTCATCTTTGAGGATGCCATAACAATTGAAGCAATGTGCAAATATCTAATTTGCCTACTTTAATGATGAGGAAGAAATTTTGCAAATTTCCAATTTGCACGCTTCAAAGATGAGGAAGCAAGGTGCAAATTTCTAATTTGCACACTTTCAAGAAACATCGTGCAAAATTAGATTTCGCTCCTAAACGTTCCTCTATGAGGAAGCAATGTGCAAATTTCTAATTTGCACACTTTCAAGAATAATTGAAAAAAATAAAATTTCCCTCCTAAACCTTCCTCTATGAAGAAGCCATGTGCAAATTTCTAATTTGCACAATTTACTTTACTTAATTTTAAATTAATTTACATTTTTTATAATTATATATTGTATTCTTCTTTAG
>NW_011961673.1:0-2435 GCF_000949405.1 Vollenhovia emeryi
TTTTTGAATGCGGTGTCGATCTCACGACACAAAAGTTGTTTGGAAGGACCAGTACTCGCGTAATCACCACCAACAAAATGTCCCGTGGAATGTCCTACACTTGCATAATCACTGTCAAAATGCACGTAGCGTCTTTCCAAGCGTTTCTTCAAGCCTTCGAGTCGCACGATTCGAGCCACCAAGGAATGTTTAGCGCCAACGGATAATCACTTGACGCGACTACGTTCGTTCTAATTCTTCGATACATTCAGTGCATTGTAGAATCCACTGAAAGTACTCGCCCAACGTGGCGATCCTGTTGGCCTGCTCCACCAGGCCTGCTCCTTCGCACCAACAATCGTCGTTGCACTAACGTCTTTTTCACACGAGGCACGCGACTTTTTTCGCACAATCCGCAGTATCTGATTGTATCTTACTTTTTGTTTGACAATGCGTTCGTATGTCAAGTTTTCTATCACGATGGAATTGCACTATTGAGAATGTTTCTCCGATGGTAATAGTCCAAGCCTTTCGTCAGTATTAATTCAATATACCTTGAATTATCCGCAGAAATCTTAATGTATAATCGATTACACCAGATATCTTCATTCTTGCTAACGGTATCTTTTGCAAAAATATACCACCACGACTGTTCCGCGACAGTGTTATAAGGACGCACATGATATTCGAGTTCAACTAAGACTGAGACCTTACTACTTTTGTTGAAAGTAAAAACACATAATTTTTTAAATAATTTCACTTTGGTAAATTATAAATATACACTCGCGTACTTACCCCGACCACCAGATAACTTACTTTGATAAACTATCTTCTCTCTTTGTTTTTCTTGTTGAAAAGAAATAAAAAGCCGCTAAAAGATGTGGAAGAAACGAAATATTTTTACAATAATCTTGATACACATTTTTATTACTTCGCCGCGGCGTTACCTAAACTAACTAGTTTGTTTGCGCACTTCTGTCAATTGTGCGAAAACACAACGCATAGAAATCGAGGATCGTATAGCGCAAGATGTTATTTCATAGAATTTTCTAAGCATATTAATTACCGCAAAACCACTCTTCGAATTATCACAAATTTTCTGTCTCGTAGCCGAACAGTAAAACCTTGAAAAATTTGGCATGAAATTTAGGCCGAGACAGTTTGGCGATGATATATTTTTGTCCCAGATATCGAATTGGAAAACTTCTTTTACGCGAAAATTTATAAAACTAAACTAATATTAATGCGAGATAATTTTTGTTTTGGAAGGTTTGCATTCATTAATTCAGTTTTATTTCGGATCTCTTTGAGCATCATTCTTACTTCGTCAAGAATAGACTTTAATGAGTTAAACGTCTTAATAGTACGTAGATTTTTGGTGGTTTCAAAAATATTAAAACCAATCCCTTCCATCTCCTCCAGATAAATTTCCTGACTTTTTGCCCATTCAGCTTGCCATATACTTGATCCTTGTAGACGATCAATGGCGAGCCTTCTCTTGAAAATAAATACCCTGACCACTGGGTGGGCGCGGCTACCGAGCTCCGCGCTCGCTTCAGTGTTTCAGGTACCTTCATTAAGGGAACGTAAGCACCCAGTGTCCCGTTCACGTCGACCGTCGCTGCCGGTGCTACTGTGACGTAGCGGCGATGATCCTCGTTTAGGACAGTGTAGAACCGCTCGTCCTAGCTCCGCGACCATCCGACTACCGGATGGGGAGCGCGGACTCTGCGAGAGCAGAAGTCCGCGTCTGACAAGAGGATCAGAGGAAAAGATACACAACAGGGCACATCGAAAGAGGAGAGGGGGTCTCCTATCCGGGAGACCGCCCGCCCTTGCCATCGAGGGAAGTTCATCCAGCAGGCCCGGGGCGGCTCCAAATGAGTCCCAACCCCACCTGCTGCAGCATGCTACATAGACAATTAGTCCTATTGATCCATCCACAGATGATCTTCGGCGAACTGCTGAGGAGATGTGTGATCTCCTGAACCTGAGGAGGAGATAACTACTAACTAATATCCATGACATACTCCTTTCACCCTGAAGGTAAAAGGAGATGCAGCATTCTTCTTGAAATCACCAAAAAATTGCTTGACTTATAGTTGATATAAAATCAGTCAAAAAATTATTTATTCATTTAAAATTTTATTATTAAAATTTTTATTCTTGATGAGAAAGGATATTTTCTTTTAAGAGATCCATTCCGAAGAATTCCCAAAACATCACTGGGGGCAACGCTCTACCCACGACGCTTCGTTTCTGGAGTTATTATTGACGACGATGCAGCGCAACTTCAATGTTGGCGCTTAAAAATCGCAAATCCCGAAATAAAAATTTTCGAAATCCGCAATTCTCACGCGATATTCCTATGCCCCGGCACGAGTTCTATGAATGTCTCTTATCAGTTAAAGTGTTAAAATCGCGTTTTGACCCAATTGCAACGCACTTTAAGATTA
>NW_011961674.1:0-2436 GCF_000949405.1 Vollenhovia emeryi
TTATTATCAGTTCCTTTTACTCCTCACGGGTATAGGGCATTAACAAAACCTCTTCATCTGATTCGGTTTCCATTGAGCGCCTTCACCTCTCTCCAGGTTTTTCCCATGGTTTTTGCCTCCCATGTACCAAAGCGTGTCCTGTTTTGTGAGCCAAAGGTCATTTCTGCCAAAATCCGACCATTTCCGAGGCTTGTTGTTGTTTCTTTTACAATAGAGTTTTCGGTAGAGTGGGTTGCAAGTCTTCAGCTGCCTAGTCTGGTGGACTCGTGTCCTATGCATCCAGACGCTACATACCCCTGTCCTGTTCGCCCCGACCTGGCTTCCCACTGGGGTTGGCTACCCAATCTTCGTCCAGGTTGCTCGGGTTTCCATCAGTCACCAACTCGTGTCCTATGCATCCAGACGCTATATACTCCTGTCCTGTTCGTCCCGACCTGGCTTCCCACTGGGGTTGGCTACCCAATCTTCGTCCAGGTTGCTCGGGTTTCCAACAGTCACGCGGAGGTATGGACTAGGAGTTGGCTTACAGAGACTAAGGCGTGCTAACCGGAAGCCGCTCGCTGTGATCGCATGTTAGGCCCATTTGACTGACCATAATCGTGGATACCGTTGTGAGAATACTTAAAATTTTCTTATGGTTACAATAAAATTGTTGCAAAAATAATTTATTGAACTTGGTAGAATTATAAATATTAATTTTTTACTAACACAGTTCTTTCCTCTCACAGTGTACACTTTCGTGGGAAAATAAGAGTATTTAAATTTTAAAAAGCACTTACAGATAAGGGCTTGTACGTTTTATTCTATAAAATTTATAATATAGCGTTATATTATATTACTAATTGTTCCGTATGATTTTTCTCATCAAGCTGTAACATTTTAAAAGGTGACACTTCTTGTTAGAAAAAGTTTCCTTACTTTCTTTAGAATAATTACCATTTTTATAATTAATAACCTTTTTTATATTTATATCGTAAAACGTGAAGCATGAACAATTGATACAGAAGCGAGCAAATAGAAAATTTCATTTTTGAACATTTTTATATGGATATATAAAGCCTGTTACAAAGTTACATGCAAAATGACGACAGTTATTTATAAATGCACGGAAAATTTGTTATAGAATAATGTATGTTTGTATATTATGTATAATTATGCGCGTGTGCGTGTGTATTACAGAAAGAGATCAGGTCCCCATGGTTCGTCACTTCCACAGTATTTACCGACTCCAAACCCTCTCTATCTGTGTATGTGTATGTGTATGTGTATTTTTAAAAATGAAAATATAATAAGTTGACAGCGATACATTTAAAAGCATTAATAATAATGTTCAAAAATCGTGTGTATTACAGAAAGAGATCAGTGTATATGTATAAATGCGAACGATCTGTAGATGTAAGCATCATAGGAAAGCGTGCGAACGATGTATATGGAAGCATACGGAAGGTTACCGAGTATCAACAGGAAACCGGGTGACGAGAGTAACCGCTCATCGAATTCGAGGGAAGGCGTTAGTTGAGCTAGAACACTCGAAGACGAAACTGGTGTACATACAGCAGTCAAGAAATACAGTCCACTTTATTTAAGACAAAATAATTCTATCAATTTCATTCCTTTTATTTCGATACGATACAAAATGGTCCTTCGAGCCGGATTCGCGTGTACAATGACGGTGAAGCATCATTAGCGCAAGGCGTGTTGTGCATTCAGGAGGGTCGGCGGAAGAGGATCGGTAAATTTACAAGCGACATTGTTTCATCAAGGAGACTCGACGAATTCGAACTCAACGGTCGCAACAGTGATGCGTGTGGGAAGAAAGGCTAACGATTATACATCACGATGAGCGTCGAGCAATTACGAAGGCAAAGAGGAACGGTCAAGGCAAGATTGACAGTAACACAAAACTTTATAACTCGAGCAACCGAAACCTCAGACATTACGACGAAGGAGGAGCTCGAAGCGCGCATACAACGTCTAGATGAGGCCTATACAAGGTTCCAGGATATCATGCAGGAATTAGTGAACATAGTGCCCGAAGAGGAATATCAAGAACGAGATGCACCAGAGGAGGAGGATTTTGATGATCGATATTTCGCTGCGAGGGCATCGTTGATGCAGATTCTCGAGGAACTGACGCCGCACACATCCACTACCAGAAGTGAAAATAATCAAGCTGGTGATGGGGCATTGGCTCAGGTGTTAAGGCAGCAGACAGTATTAATACAGCGATTGTCAGAGCGATCAAACGACGGAAATGGCGATGTGCTATCGCAAATATTGGAGCAGCAGGGTCAGATGCTGGTGCAGATTCGTGCACAATCAAATACTCCACGTGAATCGCACGTCAAGCTACCTATCATAAAGTTGCCGACGTTTACCGGAAACATTGAGGAATGGAAAAGGTACGCTGACACGTTCAAAACTTTAATCCATGAG
>NW_011961675.1:0-2436 GCF_000949405.1 Vollenhovia emeryi
TTTGCACACTTTTTCTTTTGTATTCACATATAGGGCGAACCCATTATAATATCCTCGAACCTATGTATTAGATCCATTGAATAAACCTTGTGCTTATTGTTATACCGAAAACCACCTGTCAGACTTATTTCCGATCCCTCCCAAGCGACTGACTCTATCTGCGAATTAAGATCTACTTTTCCTCCTTTCCTCCCGACGGCCTGGAGCTGAGCATATTCGGCAACAGGAGGAACGGAGGATCCATTCTAACCGACACACAGCACGTCAAATACCGACCGCGAGAACGCTAGCTCCTCCAACCGTCAATCGGAACCGCGTGTCCGATTGAGTACATTATTTATTCAAGTAATAAATAATTCCTGCCGGAATCCTGTCCGGAACCGGGAGGAGCTAGAAGAACTTCGTTCGTTACAATTCTTATAATTTTGCGAGTGTTTAATAATATTTTTAAAATATCTATGTTTGCTTTCAAATCGTAAAGTCCATAAATGTTTAAGCGGGCCAAAAGATACAATTAAAGAAGGATAGTGACAAATATAATGGTGCTTTGGTCTTAATTTTATATTTGGAAAACATTTTAATCTTAACGATAAATATTCGTTGATTTTTTCTTGCAAAAGCGCAACCTGATTAAAGGATAATGAACAGGCAAAAATCAGAGAACAGATTTCTCGAAGATATAGTATTAATAACCAAACATCATTTTCAGTATTTTTAATTGAATCAAAGATAGCTAAAGGAAGTATCAGTAATAATCTTTTAATTTGACTTGCGGTACCTGCAATTTTGCACGAATTTTTTATTAATGGAATGCTGTTGTATTTATTTTCATTTATAAATTTAATTTTTTGTAATCGAGAATTTAAAAAATTGTAATTAAACCATCCTTCTTTAACAAAATATTTAATAGAAAGCATAAGATCATAAGGAATAATACCTTCTAAAAGATCATGGGCTATACAGGGCGGTAACCCTGGATTGCATACATGAAAATGATCGAGTTTATTCAAAGGTGAGTTTTGTTTTATACCTTTTATGATTTTCATAGTTTGTTTTGCTTGTTTTACACATAATTCGTAATTATCAGGATTTCTATTTATATTTTTACATACAGGTGTTAATTGCAGTTGACTATGAGTTATGTCACAAAAACGGCAAAAATATTCTGAACAACTAAAATTTTCTGTAAATCCACCTATTTGATGACTTCCTAAGTTATCGCCTAACATAGCTACTACAGTGCCAATGAAATTAATTGGTTTATTTGCCACAGAAACAACTATTCCGTTTCTCTCTAACCTTTTTAAATCATTTATTAAAGGTTCCATTACTTTTTCCCAACCAAAGAATGTGATATATTTTTCATAACATAGAAAGACAAGCTGTATATGTTCAACTTTGGATCTCAGATAAGCAGGTAAATTTCCAAGGATCATATATAAACCGACCAGTTTAAACTTTTTCTTTGAGGCACCTAATGGATTACATACTTCAAATGCATCTTGATATAGTATAATTTGTAACGTATTGTTTCCACGAAGGAAATTATTATTTTTTATTACATTACCATTTTGCATATCAGATAATACATTATCATTACAGAAAGTTTTATAAGAATTTAAGCAGAACTGTCGGATATTGAGATTAGTTAATAGGACTTCTAAAGTGTTTAAAATTGGAACGTAATGGTAATAGCACTTTTTATGATTGTTATCAAATCCTAAATTTATTTGTACGGGCATTACAATGTGAAAATGTTTTTTGAAATATATTGTTGCGCTCCGCGCGGGTCTTCGCGCTCACCGTTCGCGGTGTCTCCGCGCTCACCAGTCGCGCACTCGGTTCTAGAGGGTCCCGGCACTCCTCCGCGCACGAACGCGTCAAAGAGACACACCAGTTAGAAAGAACAGGAACTTTATTGGAATTAACACGTCAACACGGCTCGAGAGCCAAGCTTCCAATCCATCGATTTATTACCAAAACAATAGTTGCCGATCGGTATCGTGGCAACCCGCCACGATACCGGGCGCCGCTTTCCGTTAGTGAGCAGGATTCCTTGCGAGCGTAACACTGCCCCCCTCCTCTCCAGATTGTCGTCCCGACAATCAGAGGGGGAACAGTTCTCCAACAATTTCCTTGAAGACTCCAGGGGCAAGACAGGACTCCAATCCTTCTTCCCTACGGGATAGTCCCCAACCGGATTTTCCTGGGGAAGGTGATCAGTCTTCCCCCATCGGCTCCAGGGCGACTCCTTCCCACGGCAGTCTTCTTTCTTGTGGAACTGCATCGCAACACAAAAATCCGTCCTTCTCTGAAGTTATTTTTCGAAAGCAATCTTGACGACGACGACCATTCCGACGACGACGACGACGGCAACGGCGACGACGACGAAGATGACGTCCCTCTAAGATGACCTCCTCCAGGTCTTCAGACAAG
>NW_011961676.1:0-2436 GCF_000949405.1 Vollenhovia emeryi
GGAAGTCGCTTTTATGCATAATTACCGTATAGCGTTATTCCTGACTAAAAATTGAGTCGAAAAGTCCTGAACCATTTTTTTCTACAATGCTCAACGAAACAGTACATATCGAGTAAAGCTAATCCAATCGGCGTTGTCCTTTAGACGGAAGCACGTCAGTGAGCCGCGCGCCTGGTAGTGTGCGTGAGCGCTCCGCCGCATCGCGCCGCTCCATTGCTATATTCGCACTGCGCTAGCATGCAATATTCTTACGTGCCGTATAATGTGAAAAATGTTCTCTTGCACGTCAGAAGACTCTTCTTAAAGAAAATTTCACAGAACTCTCGTCAAAACGGATTAATAATGCTCAATGCCTAAAAAAACCTATAATTTTTCGCTTATAAATGGATTTAAAACTTTTCTTTGTAGATTCGAAACTCTGTGCGTCCTTTTACGTAGGATAGACATACATTTTTTTTCTTGATAATATTTGTCAATTAAATTACATTTTGAGTTATCTTTTCTGTAATTCTATGAAAATTGTATTCTTTAACATGATTACACAGATGATTTTATTATTTAAAAAATCTATTTCTTAAGAAATTTCTACAGAAAATGTAGGGATATGAAGAAAGCGTATTGTAATAAAACAGAAAACAAGACAAACTTTCCCATTATCAATGTATGAAGATTTCGACAAGTATAAAAATGTTACGTTAATTTTTTTCTAAACAATCCGTTTTTTTCAGAATCTTTGCGTTAACATTTAAATTTAAAAACGAATCACTTAGTGAATCTTTCTGCGAATAGTCTCGGTAATTTGAAGTAGTAAATTTTTTTAAAGAATTAATTATATTAATTACCAAATAAAAGAAATTTAAGACTGTAAAGCAATATGAGAAGGTTAACGGCCAAGGACGGGCAAATCAGGATAGTAAAATAATATTAGTAGATAAATATGTAATTTATTCTGTAATAATTTAGAAGAGAACAATGTACGTTTTGACAATCTTGTCAAAAGCTAGCCGACAACGTAATAAAATTATAATATTTAACGAACTGTGTCACAATAAACAATATTAATAAGTCAATTATAAGTCAAACAATAAAATTAAGCAAGGTCAGTGTTATAAAACTTGTTGATAACTAATTCGTCGGTCAGAAGCGAGAATTATGTTAAGTTCAAATTTGTAAGAGAACGGTCTAATGAAAATGTTGAAATTGTGAAAATTAAACATTTAAAATAGTCAATTCTACAAAAATATAAATATAAATAAACTGGGAAGTGATTAAGCTAATAGATTAAAATAAAATAAATTATTGTAAAAAACTAGATAAAGTAGTTATGATATTAAAATTAAGCGAATAAAAAATAATAAATTAACAATATTAAATAAGTAAATCAGCCGCTATGATTTAAAATGAATAGAAAGGATGAGCATGAGTGCCATTATCGGCCAACCATGATCTTAGGTAGCTTAATAATTTTTTTCTGTGAATACTTTCCAACTCGAATGAAGGGAATGAAGGGAGGTCCAGGTTCGAATCCTGGCTGAGGTAATATTTTTCACAATAAATTCTTTAAATTAATATTTGTGCGGTGTGTGGGGGGTATTAGATATGATGCGAATTAGCATCAAAATTAAATCGATTATTATCGATTTAATAGGTAAATTCAAATTTCTGATTTGGAAAGAATTCACAGGGAAAAAATATTAAGCTACCTTAAGATCATGCTTGGCTGATAATGGGACTCATTCTCATTCTTTCTATTGATTTTAAATAATAAATTAGTTTAAATTAGTTTAAATTAATTTAAATAATAATAAATTAGTTTAAATAATAAATTAGTTAAAATTGTGAAAAAGTGAATAAAAACAAAATATTAAAATTTACAAAAATTGATTGAAGGAAAGTGAGAAATCAGTGTTATACGTGGGTAAATATATCGATGAAGGGAGCCAGCCCCGATGACCTTGACCTTGACATATGTTGTCAAGGTCGCCCTCCTGAGTGACCTTGAAGAGGTTTCAGCCGTCGCTCGTAGTTCGTTAAAAAGTTATATGCATACAAAGTTGATTAAATAAAGCATAATTTTACGAATCATATATATGTTTTGAAAAGTACATGCATGCAGACATCGGGGGGAAAGAAAAATAATGAACAATTCGGAACAATATTTTTTCTTTATTCATGCAGAATATTATTATTAATAGGATAAATTTCCCTCATTATTTCACAAAATGCCTCAATTCTTCTTTCAAAAGAATACATTCTTTTAAAAATAAATCTTTCCTCCTATCTAAGCATGTACCTTACAGTACATACACGATTTCACATGGGTTTGCAACTTTCCACGTGAAGTTGCTCGTGTGTTTAGCACGGCGCGCTGCGCGCGCCCCACCCCCTTCCCCCATCGCCCCACCCCCCTTCCCCTATCGCACCCCCCCCCCGCCC
>NW_011961677.1:0-2437 GCF_000949405.1 Vollenhovia emeryi
TCAGTGCCTACTCAGAGCCCGTTCAGGAAATTCCACTAAGAATTTACCTTAGTAGGACCTATCTAGGCCCAACGACGGCATGCCTTGTTAGGGGTATTTACGTCAGTGCCTACTCAGGGCCCGATCAGGAAATTCCACTAAGAATTCACCTAGGTAGGACCTATCTAGGCCCAACGACGGCATGCCTTAAATTGTTAGGGGTATTTACGTCAGTGCCTACTCAGAGCCCGTTCAGGAAATTCCACTAAGAATTTACGTTAGTAGGACCTATCTAGGCCCAACGATGGCAAGCTTATTTTAGAGCATGCCTATCTGGGCCCTACATTGCCTGGCCTATTTTAGGGCATGCCTGTCTAGGCCCTTTACGAACCTCGGGCACGCCCTGACAAAATGCTACCTGGGTTCTATCGCGCTTAATTCTAAATACGAGAAATCCTGAACTATTAATAACCAACCCATTGGATGATTTAAAATTGGCCATTTTTCAAATATTTCGGAAAGCAACGTATTCCGGTTGTTCTGATTGTCATTCGAACGAAGACTAGCTGTAGCCTTCCAATGGCTTTCAACCACTTCCCATGGTTCTCGATTAGTTTCCAACCATTTGAGGCTTGCGTTCAATACTTCAGTAGCTAAAAATTGAATTATAATAGATCAGATTATTTATGTACATAAAAATATATTTTTTAATTGCTTACCGTTACTTGTGAACGTTTCACTTTCGTGATCAGTAGAACTTGTGATATCAGAAGTATCTTTTTCAAGTATACGTTTATTTTGTCGTAATTTGTTCCGATATTTGTCTACAAGTTTGCCTCGTACAGAAATCGACTGTTTATTTCGAGAATCTTTTTTAGATATCGGCGCAATATAATATAAATTTATGTCCTCCGATGGAAATATTTCTACTATACCTCGAGCAAGATGTAGAAAGTCGTGTTTATTGAGCGAACTATTAAAAAAATTAGTTAAAAATAATATTGAACTATATTATATTTTTATTATTATATATTATTATATATTATACTTTTAATAAAGTAAAAACATTAAGCATTTAACTTACCCTGTAACGTCATTTATTAAGTGTGATGTTAATATTTCTACAAGAACATGTAGAGAATATTTTGATAATGTCTTAGTTTGTGAATAACTTCGTAATATCAAGCGGCCTTGTTCACTTTTTTTTAATATTTCACGAACAGTAGGTCGCTGAAGTCTCCTATAGACCTGTGTTCCAACCAAAAGCTTTTTCTTTTTCAGAGATGGATTAATATTTTCTTCTGATTCGCAAGAAGAGCTACTGCTGTTTGTGTCGGAAGTATTGTGTTCTTGTTCCTGTTATTTACAAAATTATAAACTTGCAATAATAAGAAATGTTAAAATACAACACATCTGTGTATATAAGAAAATTTATATCTTATGTATAAAGTGTAAAAAAAAATTATGCTATATTATATACATATAGTATATATAGTATACAGGGTGTCCTATTTTAAATAATCCAGGCAAATATCTCAAGAAATACACATATGAAAGATATAAAAAAACGTTTCAGACAAAAGTTGTTTGGTTTGAAGGGGGACATAAAATAGTGCTATTGATTTAATCTTGGATAGTTTAAAAGTTACATAAAGGTCACCTCCAATTTCTTAAATGTGTCCTTCCTTCGAACCAAACAACTTTTGTTTGAAATAGTTTTCCATATTGTTCATATTTTTTTAGATATTTGTCTGGATCATTTAAAATGGGGCACACTGTATATATATAGAAAATTAATTTTATGTTACACAATAAATATACGTATGTACTACACGCACGTACGCACGCACGCACGCACGCACGCACGCACGCAGCTTTATAAAATACACTTTAACATACAACAAAAAATTAATTTCCTTGGATTGATATGATATATTAATTAAAATAGTAGATTTGTTTTATAAAAATAAATAAATAAGAAGCATAATTACGTTATTCAAGATCCGAAAATGCTCCTTCCATTTTATTGTAAAGCGCATCCTCAAACCAATATTTGGAATCAGTTCTTTTATTAAGTCGTGTGTTAGATTTTTCAGTAAAGTCATATCAATACTTTGTGCTGTATGTACAAATCAACTATGTTGATTTGTTATCAACATAGTTTCCATTAGGCATTGCCGAATTGAATAAAATGTGAAATCTATCTTATCTACATATTAAAAAAATAACCTCAACATAAATCGATATTGAAGAAAATATTTTTACCATATAAATTGTCTGTGACATTTCATAAGTTGACAACTTCTCATGTGGACAACTTCTCATATTTATTATTTTTATTTTTCATGTTTAAATATGACTCAATCAATAACATCAGCATCATTGTACATATAATTACTTAAATTTTTTTAGGTATATCGGCAAAGATGCAAGAGTACCTTTATCACTGTGCAATCCC
>NW_011961678.1:0-2438 GCF_000949405.1 Vollenhovia emeryi
GGTGTGTTTGTTGACATCTCTAGCGAACGCGTTCGCTCGCTCACCGCTCCCCGCTCCCCGCTCGCCACCGTCTCTCATCGATCGATGCGTGACTCCACCTCTCGCTATCGATTTTTCAGAGATGTCAACAAACACACCATTTTGCATGCTGCCGAGTCCGGCCTTATTGGCTCAGACGTTTTTCTGAATTAGGCGATAATAATTACGATTTTGTAAAATTTTATATAACTTTTCTTCTCAGTTTAATCCAATCTACTATAATCTTTGGGGTCGTCCATATCGAATCTGACACCCAGTATATATGAAATGACTCGGGAAGACATCCCCAACAACATATTTAAAAATAAAGCAAATCGGAGAGGAAGTCGCTTTTATGCATAATTACCCATATTTCCATCCCAAACAATTTGTTTAAATTAATTTGAAAATTTATTTTATTGAAATAAAGTCCATAACGCGAAACTGTTAAGAAACGCATAGGAAAGGAACTGTACTTACGTAATTGAAATAACAGTAAATATAAACTGTTCATGTACAAAACATTCCAGTACATTTATTGAAACAGTTATTGATGCGACTGAATTTGAGATGAAGATAACGAAGATAAAAAGTGATAAAATTCGGAAAATCATTATATTACTGTGTGACAAATAAGAAGAGATAATTCTTCAGGTGTGTACATGTACAAAAAATTCGAATATACATATATGTATATATTTATACGCCAACTTATCTAAAGGAAATTGCGATGGAGATGATCAAGACCAAATGCGACAAGAAATAATCAAGAGAGATTCAGGTATTAATACACAATGCAAAGATCAACAAAGGGAAAAATAGTAAAAATTTAAATTTAAAAACAGGGAAATACAGGGAAATATAATAAAAATGTAAACTTAAAAGAGAAAAAGTATATTTACGTAATTGAAATAATTGTAAATCTAAACCGTTCACGTACAAAAAGTTCCAGTATATTTGTTCAAACAGATATTATTGATTCGACTGAATTTGAGGCGAAGATAAAAGAGATAAAATTAGAAAAAAGTTTAATGTATTGAGAAATAAGAAAATATAACCCTTTTTTACATAAAAAAACTAAAAATTTTGTGTTCTTTTTCACATTTGTCATAAAATGAAATAAATTTTAGGACAAAACTTGATAAAAGTAAAAATATACATTAAGTATATAAAATATATGTAAAAATATATATATTATTTTAAATACAAATTAATAATTGAAAGGAATCTACCTGGATTGGGAAATCCCTGGATTTTTCTTTTAACTGCTTCTACTATATCTCGATAAGTTTCTTTTAATCCAGATATTATCGGATGCTTCGTAGGTTACGATTGAAGTTCTGCTCCTTTCTTCGACAAATTAGATCATGCAACACATGCAAAAGGAAAAAATTCGATACTAATTATGAGAAAAATAGATGGAAAAACGGGAAAAAGATAAATAGAGGAGAAAATAGTATAAACAAAATAAAATTATACCTTTTGAAAATAAAATTATATATCTTTTATGTAAATCAAGGTCTGCTCCTTTCTTCGACAAATTAGATCATGCAATACATGCAAAAGGAAAAATTCGATACTAATTATGAGAAAAATAGATGGAAAACGGGAAAAGATAAATAGAGGAGGAAATAGTATAAACAAAATAAAATTATACCTTTTGAAAATAAAATTATATATCTTTTATGTAAATCAAGTTTTACAAACAGTGAATATAAAAAAATATACTAAGCAAAGAAGAGAGAGCCAGAATGAGAACGAAAGCGATAGCGAGAACAAGAAACAGAAAGACAGAATATGAGCACGAGAGAGAGGAAGAGGAGCTGAGGGCACGAAAGAGCAACAACGTAAACGTGGAAAGGAAATCGTTTTGCTACGTATTCAAACTAAAAGATGTGATCACGAGACACGGTAGTGTCTCGCGCCAAGTGTAAGCGTAGCTAGTACACGCGTGCGAGACCGACCGTGTAAGTTTACGCGAGTACACGAGTTGACGGACCCTCAGATTTTCGGATCTCAACAACGGCTGATCCGACGAAATTGAGACTGCGCTTAATCGATAGCTTGGGTACGATTTGCATAATAAAAGTGTTTTTACTTTTCTCCTACGTGCTCCAGGAGTGGAGGTATTGCAATGCAAAAGTCAGATTTGTTAAATTTTGGATTAAGAAACGTCTTTGTCGTCTTCGTCCCGGTCGTCTTCGTCCCGGTCGTCGTCGTCGTCGTCGACCAGACCAGCATTTTCACTTGACTTTTCACTTGACCACGACCACAGTCCCGATTGACCACGTTGCGATTGACCACGGTCCCGATTGACCACGTTGCGATTGACCACGGTCCCGATTGACCACGTTGCGATTGACCACGGTCCCGATTGACCACGTTGCGATTGACCACGGTCCCGATTGACCACGTTGCGA
>NW_011961679.1:0-2439 GCF_000949405.1 Vollenhovia emeryi
AATATAAGTACAATAATATTATACAGGGTGTACTAAAACCATCAGATGTCCTTCCCAAATTGCACAAGGACATCCTCAGGACGTCCAGGACGGACTTCGCGGATATCCTGAGGAAGTCCTGAGGATGTCCTGAGGACGTCCTTGTGCTATTTGGGAAGGTTATTACAATGTAAGTGTTGATTTCTTCAATATCTTTCAGAATTTGAAGTGAGTTTGCGTTTTCTTACATCGTGCTGATTTAGTAGTAAATTCACATTAAATGACAGTCAGTGGGGTGTTGTGAAACACTTTTAGTGGGGTGATGTGAAACACGCCATTGACGCTATTTTTCGTGTTTTATTGAAAAATTTGTGCATATTAAGGGGATCCTAAAGCTACGCCCGAACTCCGACGGGATAGCGCCCTCATCTAAATGGAATAAGAAAACACCAATATTTGGGCTTATGGACTGAATTTTTATTTTATTTTTGCGCACCACCGACAGCGCTAGACTCGCACTCGCCGCCGTAACATTGGCTACGTTCGACAGAAAAAGCTGCTTTGCAACTGTTGTAAAATTCATGAATCTGATTGGCGTATGCTCTTAAATTCACACAAGATTGAGAGAACACACCAATCAGATTCACGAATTTTACAACAGTTGCAAAGCAGCTTTTCCTGCCGAACGCAGCCATTGTTTCCGTTAGAATAAGAAAGGCGAGGACGTAGGGAGGGGGAAAAAGAATGTAATGGGGTCGCTAAGGGCCAGGCCCCGTGGCCAGGCCGCGTGGAGAAGGGAGAAGGTGGAAAGAAAATGTAAAGGGTTTGGGGTTACTCACCCTACAAAAGCGCCACTTTTGCCCGGAAGGGAAATAAAGTAAATCTATCTAGTAATTCGGAATTTGAAACATATTTATTTAGATGTCAGCAAATGTACAGCAAATACATAACAACACATTTAATGCATTCCCGGGAAAAAATGTGCATATATGGTTCAGGGTTCGAACCCACATAGCACAGCGACATCACAGTGATATCAGTGTGATATCTGTTTAAGGATATCCCATATCCCAGAGATATCTTGAGATATCCAAATTACATCAGTGTGATATCACGGGAATATCCAAATGTCCGCCTTTTATCATCATCTCAAGTTAATATCTAAGAGACATCTTTGTGATGTCCCAAAATAATGTTAATGTGACGTAACATGCAATGGGACGTAACAGAGACGTTCTTGCGATATCGTTTTATTCTAAAAAGATATCTAAGATATTCTAAAAATATATAAGATATTCTAAAAAGATAAAATTAAGATTTTTTAATACGTAACCTGCTGATGTTTTACTACCCCGCTATTACCCAAATAGCACAAGTCCGTCCTGGACGTCCTTGTGTTAATTCGCTCTTAAAGCTTCCTTTATGAGGAAGCCATAACAATGAAAGCAATGTGCAAATTTCTAATTAGAAAAAAAAGTGAAGTAAAGTGTGCAAATTAGAAATTTGCACATGACTTCCTCATAGAGGAAGCTTTAAGAGCAAAATAAGAATAATTTGAATACTTTCAAGAAACATTGTAGTAAAGTTAGATTTCTCTTTTAAAGCTTCCTCTATGAGGAAGCCATAACAACGGAAGCAATGTGCAAATTTCTAATTTGCCTACTTTAATGATGAGGAAGAAATGTGCAAATTTCCAATTTGCACGCTTCAATGATGAGGAAGCAATATGCAAATTTCTAATTTGCACACTTTCAAGAAACATCGAAAAAAATTAGATTTCGCTCCTAATTAAATAATTAATCCGATATTTTCCATTTTGGATTACTTTTTTAATAATTAATGAGTAAAGAAATAATTAATTTTTTAAAAATTAATAAGTAATGCATTATTTTTTAATTTGAATTATCATTACTCTGATATGGTTATACATAAGTATGTAATAAAAATGTGTAACGATGCACCCCCCGATGCACCGGCAGTACACCCGCCGGATGCCGCCCGACCGAACACCCGTCGGGCGAGACGCAGGCGCATAGCGCCGCATAAGGGTGCCATTACATGGAGCGCGGAAACGCGGAAACGCGGAAACGCGGAACGGAAAGTAACTAGATTCCGCGTTTCCGCGAGTTCAGTCCGCGAGTTTTAACGGAAAAGCGGAATCCGCTATTTACGTGTGTACGACGTCGACTGCACAATAAGTAAAAGCAGTTAAAGTGTAATATAGAAAATAACGAGTTTCTAAATGGACGGCCCTGTATAAAGTATTTGTATACTTTTTAATAAATATAATATCTACCTCTGTTATTTTAGGAGAAAAATTTTTGTAATTTCTACATTTCTTTCGATGTAGATATACAATTAACGCGTAAAACCTAACCTAGTCTAATCTTAGATTTTGTACAGAAAGTACTTTTTGTTAATAAAAAGACCGAGCAAGTATTTTGTAATAATGAAATGACG
>NW_011961680.1:0-2439 GCF_000949405.1 Vollenhovia emeryi
ACAATACTTTTCTGTTTGTCTTAGTCCCCTCTACCTTCCCATGACCGGAAGTCAATATATTGCGTAGCACCCTGTATACAAGCTGATAATAGCTTTAACATACGAAGTGAAACCATTTTGGAACGCATTTTTAAAAAAAGTTTTAAGATGATAAATATCACTTAGGACCAGTTTCACAAACGTCGGTTAACTGTTAACCAGATTTCAGTCAACTCCCTATCTTTTTCTATTTTGTTATTTAAGAAGAGATAGAGAATCAATTAACCTTCGGTTAGCAGCTAACCGACGTTTGTGAAACTGGCCCTTAATGTATTAAACTTCATATGTGAACTTATTCGTAATGACACTGTGGCGGCCTACGGCAGCTACAAGGCGCCTGCGGCGCCTGCACACCGGCAACACTCACGCACGCCGCGAAATACGGTAGTCGCGGCGCCACCGATAGGTGGCGAATCGCGTGAGCCCCAAACTCGTGTTTAAGATTCGCACAGCACTAGTATATAAGAGGGACCCCCGTATCGAATGCATGATTATGAATCAGTTTTCCGGCGCAAGTCGCCGAGGAGGAGTCACTCGTAAGCGCCAGGCGTTCACAAGACTCCTCCATAAGAAGCGCCAGTCGCTTGTCCAGGCGCTGGCCGCCTCTCCAGAGCGCCAGCCGCTCTTCCAGGCGCCAGTCGCCTACCCGAAGTGCCAAGCGCTCATAAGACTCCTCCACAAGAAGCGACAGTCGCTTGTCCAGGCGCTAGTCGCCTTTCCGAGCACCAGCCGCTCTTCCAGGCATCAGCCGCTTCACCAGGGCGCCAGCGGACGCAGCCGCAACCCGTACACTTGCAGACCAAGCGTCCCAGGGTAGAAGACCTACCGACCGTCGGCCAGGCTCGTCAGCGCCGAAACCTCCGAGAGATCTTCCGGAGCGGTCCAAGACGCGGACAACCAGACAAAAGTTCAGGGGTGTTCGACACCCCGCTTGTAAGTGTCAATGGAAATAAAGAATTGACTTTATACAACTAAGCGTCATTGGTATTACCTTCCACTACTCTTCCAGTTGCGATCACCCCCACTGCGTAAAGCGTAGTAACATATAAAATAAACGAACAGGCCAGTACGGCCATACAGAGAGGCTAAAGATACATAAAATATATTTTAATCTTGGAATTTAGAGGCAAGAAAAATGTATATCTATACATATACACATAATATATATATATTATAAATAGATTATGTGTATATTTCATTATAACATTATATTATAAATATAAGAAATATATATATTTATAAAGTTTTATGTTAAATACCTATATATTGTGACGTTGCCGTCCCGCGTGCGCGTCCACCGGGTTCCTCCCTCAGGGCAACAGGCCGAGATTAGGGGAACTGTGCCGCAGTCTCCAGAGAGGCGACCGTTAGAGATTTTGTCGCTCCGGCGTTCTTTCTGATTATTTGTTTTTTTTGTTGTTATGAATACGAGCGTGTGAGTACGGATGGACGCGAGGGCAGAGGAGAGAGGAGAGGCCCGGCTAACGGACGAATTCCGCGGCGAGCACGGTGGAGAGGCTTGCGGATTGAGAACGGAGCACACGGAGCAGCGAGCCGGGAGGAAGGAGCCCAGGGCCCGTGGCGCTCTACCTGAGGGGCGTCAGCGGGGGAGCCGCTGCGACAGCCCTATCGAGGGAACGCCGCGAGAAAATTTGGCGATACCGCGGGCACCTGCGCCCGGTCTGGAAAATATCGCGGCCGGCGTTGTCGCGTGCCGTCGCGGTCGCGCGATTGGCCGCGGGGCACGCGCCTCGCGTGAGCAGCCGCGGGGGGGCCCCGAACTATCGATCCGCGATCGCGGAAATTCGGAGACAGCCTGTTGCCGGACGTGTAAGAGTGAGGACCCCGGTCTGCCGCTACCGCCGCTTTACCGCCACGAAGTGCGAGTTCCCGTACAGGACGAGCCGATGCCGCCTGCCGATTCCGGGAGAGCCGAGGTGCCGGTGAGATTGTCCTCCGTCCGTTCCGCCCCGTACGATTGCGTCCGGACCCGTGTTGCTCTGTCGTCGCCGGGAAAATTTCGCGATTGGTGTTCCCCGGGCCACGGCCCGTCGGCTTTAGATTCTTTTGGTGTCCCGGTCGCGACGACAAGCAGCCGCGGCCCCCGGAGCCTGCAGGGCACAGGTCTCAATCGTGTGTGTGTGTGTGTGTGTGTGTGTGTGTGTGTGTGTGTGTGTGCGTGTGCGTGTGCGTGTGCGTGTGCGTGTGCGTGTGCGTGTGCGTGTGCGTGTGCGTGTGCGTGTGCGTGTGCGTGTGCGTGTGCGTGTGCGTGTGCGTGTGCGTGTGCGTGTGCGTGTGCGTGTGCGTGTGCGTGTGCGTGTGCGTGTGCGTGTGCGTGTGCGTGTGCGTGTGCGTGTGCGTGTGCGTGTGCGTGTGCGTGTGCGTGTGCGTGTGCGTGTG
>NW_011961681.1:0-2440 GCF_000949405.1 Vollenhovia emeryi
GGAAAGGCGTTTTTCCAGTAAAAACGTTCCCCAAAAACCTTTACATTTTATTTTATTTTTCTGTTTCCTGCCTGGCCATTAGCGACCTTACATTTTTTCTTTTTCCCTTCCCTCTTTCATTCTGTGTCTGTGTAAAGGGAAAGAATAATAAACTGCATTTTCTATTATAACTTTTAATTTATTACACAAATATTCATTAATATCAGTAATTCTTTTTACAACTGTATGACGATGAAGGGGAACAGATTCAAATTTCTCAGCTAATAAATTTTCCTTGAAAGCTTTGGCCATCTTAACTGCGCATTTTTTTATCATTAAGCGCCATCAGAAAAACTTTTTTTGCTCTGAGCGATTTCGAGCGAAACATCATATGAAGCGTGCATAATTTGTTTCTTTTTCTCAATATCAAAATCTTGCGTTTTGGAAAAACTGTGGAATAATTCTATTTTACTTTTTAATTCGCTTATTCTTTTTTTATGAGATTCTTCATCATATTTTTGAAATTCCAGTTCATGGAATTTAGCATAATGTCTTTGTACATTATACTTCCTAAAAGTTTGTAATCTTTGTTTACATACAAGGCACAGTAATGAATCATTATCCTTAATGAAGAGATAATCATTTTCACATGCCAAATACGGACTCATCTTTTGTCTTTTCGACATTTTGAGAAAAAACGGAAAAGCAAAATTTAAATAAAAATTGCAAAATACTTAGCAAATTTTATTGCAAATTGCAATATAGCAAAATTGCAAAAAGAATAACAAAATACTGAATAACAGAAAATAATCTGAAGAACAATGTCACTTTGAGAGTATCGCTTTGAGAGCGCCAGAGAGCGCTTGGATAGTTGCGAACTTGAGAGTATCGCTGAGGCAGAGCGCACGAGCCTGCTACAGTGTGATCATGTGGAGGGGATAGGTAGATCGGTCAGGGGGCTGATCCAGTGGTTGGATCGGGGTGATCGGGCACAGATCGGGAGCCAACAAACAGACCAACATCGACGTTCACGGCGTTCTCGGCGATACACACATTATTAATTTAAATAAAAATTGCAAAATATGTTTAGCAAATTTTATTGCAAATTGCAATATAGCAAAAATTGCAAAAAGAATAACAAAATACTGAATAACAGAAAATAATCTGAAGAACAATATCACTTTGAGAGTATCGCTTTGAGAGCGCCAGAGAGCGCTTGGATAGTTGCGAACTTGAGAGTATCGCTCAGGCAGAGCGCACGAGCCTGCTACACTGTGACCATGTGGAGGGGATAGGTAGATCGGTCAGGGGACTGATCCAGTGGTTGGATCGGGGTGATCGGGCACAGATCGGGAGCCAACAAACAGACCAACATCGACGTTCACGGCGTTCTCGGCGATACACACATTATTTGTGTTTCCTTTTAACACAGGCAAGGTCTTTCTAACTGATCTAGCACGAGGTAAATTTTTCCAACGTCCCTGGTAAAATCTCGGGAGTTCGTAATCCGCTTATCGAGCATCATTTTGCAGTCTCGAGATCTCGGCGATCTAGCAGAACCGGCTATCTTCATTATTTCTCTCGCGACCGGAGTAATCGTGCGTGTGCGGTCGCTATCTTGTGCTTGCTGCAGGTCCCGTCGTACCGCGTTTATCTTCGGACTAGAAATCGTGTGACGTCTCGAGAATTCCCTCGGTCTTTTCTCCACGTGTCACGAAGTTTCGTCAGATACCCTTTGTCCTTTCTTCGATTAACGTTCCAATCTAAAGCTTGTAATTCTTTGTATGTGTCGTCTAATTAATAAACGGGGGGTTTGCAATGATGAGAATAATGTGGATCTTCTGACGATCTTCATCGAGGAATCCACTGAATTCTTAGTGAACTTGGAAACTCCTTAATTTCTTTGTTCCATCATCGCCTCTCTCCTTTGTTCATCTCGATATTCAAAGTTCCGCTGATCATCACAACATTCTGTCTGACCGCTACTGTTTATCCGCAGGCTTTGTCCTCTCTCTTTATCATCTGCCTTCGACCTTTCCTTTGTCTCGAGCTCAACGATTGCTTCTGTTCAAAATCATCGTGACTTTTCGAATCGGACTTTCGTTTAACGTGCCGTCTCTTCAAGCTCGACGTTCAAGTCGCGCTCGCGGTTCGGTTCCGCAACCTATCGTGGACTCGACTCTTTCTCTTCGCGTCTCGGACGAGGCGGAATCCGCGCACCGTTTCGGACCTGAGGCAATCCTCAGAGTTACCGGAACATATGTTTCGCGAAAACGCATAGTAGAACAGTCAGAAACAGATAGAATTTAATGCATATTCTATCCGTTTCTAACGGAATTTTTACCAGGATAGGCAGTCTGTAAACAACTCAAGATTATATTCAAGGAATTTTGAATTACATGTAAATTTCTGCAAGAACATGAATATAGAACGCCGGAACGCGTCCGATCAGACGCGCGTC
>NW_011961682.1:0-2440 GCF_000949405.1 Vollenhovia emeryi
GGGGGTTCTAGGTTAATGTACGTTATTATTTCGTATGGCAGCGAGAAACCGAGTAAACGCGGAGCTTGAGGAAGCGCCTCGCTCGAGCCGTTCGCTCCACTGCCGCTTCCGCCGCCGAGGTTGTTTACGTTTTTTGCGCGCGACTTTCCTGGAAGCTTCGCGCCTCGCGCGGCGCACTTACGCTCACCCCTACTCTTCCCAAATTTGTCCTCTTTCCATACTCGTGGTTAGTCTTATCGCCCCCGCGAAGAAAGCCGGTCCGTGCGATTCTTCGGGCTTGACCAGCCTACGGGCTCGAGTTCGGTACTGTGGACAATCGTGTGGTAATGCGCTAAGTTAGGAAAGACAGAAAATTTCTAGATACTCGAGAATGTTACTATCCTGCAGCCAATCGACACGCTTGAAAATCTTGTCGTACGACGAATCTTTCAAGCGCGTTGATTGGCTGCCGAATAGAAAATTTCTAGACGCCCCGAGAAGTTTACTGTCCCGCAGCCAATCGACTCACTTGGCAATATTAGCCGTAGGCACATTGTTTTAAGCGCGTTGATTGGTCGCGAACTCGCGGGGCAGGGAAGTTTTCGAGTCCCTAGAAGTTTTCTATTTCGTAGCCTAATAAGAAGCGCGAAATTATGGGCCAGTTTCGCCATCTCCGATTAATTAAATCGGCCGATTAAGTGCCAACCGTGATTTTACTTGACGATAAATGCGAGCGATCGATTCCACTCGAACACTGGCATTTCGTCAGCTCACAAAATTACCGGGAGACGACGAAACCGGTCCTGCGTCGATTCCACTTGCCGTGTCTCTCGCGCCGTTTTCTAATCTCTTTCCAATTGTGCGAGTCTCGCGTGCGAACGGGGGGGACCCGGGAGTGTCGGATTCGCCTCGGTGCGTGTGCACGTAAGATCCGACCGTTGACCAACGCGTCTCTAGACATAATTGATCTCGCGCCCGACGGAAACACAGCGGATTCGAGAAGCTTCGATCCCACGTATTCCCTTTGCTCACCTCGCTACTGCCGCACCGTCGCCTCGTCGCGTACTGAACATTTCGAAATTGTCCGTTAACCGTTTTACAGGCGGGCGTGCTTCGTTTAGGCCGCGAAGTGATTTCTGGGAAGGACGCGACGCGTACCCCCTCTGCCCCCGCTCGACAAATTTTCCGTACTACAACCTGAGTCGCGTCGTGTCGCGCCTCTTACCGATCCGAAGAAAGTTTCGCGTGTGAGTTAACAACGAATCGACCGACGGGCTATCGTCTCTTCTGTTATTAAGCGGCGTCGAGATAGCCCGTCGGTCGCACCGCCGCGGAACGTTTCTTCTCGAAAGAATCTCTGCATCGTCCGCCCAATTTTTCGTACTACAACCCGAGTCGCGTCCCTCGCGCTTTTAACCGATACCGAAGGAAGTTTGGCGTGTGAATTAACAACCGGAGTGTCGAATTGATCGACGGGCGATCGTCCCTTCTGGCGTCGCATCGAAATAGCACGTCGGTCGCACCGCCGCGAAACGTTTTCTCGCGAAAGAGCCCGGTGCTCGAGGTACCCCGCGCGACATGCGCCCCCTCTTCATCGTCCGCCAAATTTTCCGTACTACAACCTGAGTCGCGGCGTGTCGCGCCTCTTACCGATCGGAAGCAAGTTTCGCGTGTGAGTCAACAACGGGAGTGTCGAATTGATCGACGGGCGATCGTCTTTTCTGTTATTAATTAAGCGGCGTCGAGATAGCACGTCGGTCGCACCGCCGCGGAACGTTTCTTCTCGAAAGAACCCGGTGCCCCGCGCGACACGCACCCCCTCTTCATCGCCCGCCAAATTTTCCGTACTACACTCGAGTGGCGTCGCGTCGCGCTCGCACCGCCGCGTCCCTCGCGCTTTTAACCGACCCGAAGGAAGTTTGGCGTGCGAGTTAACAACGGGAGTGTCGAATCGACCGACGGGCGATCGTCTCAGGGCACGTATGTATGTACAATCCAACGTACGATCGTCGACCAACGCGTCTCGACGTTCGCAAGAAGTTTCGGTCCCGCGTAGCGCGACGAGCGGGTCGACGAATTCGTGGATTCTCTTCGCTCGCCGAGCGTGAGTCTCGCCTTGCGTCGCGTCGTCGCGTACAGAACATTTCGAAATTGTCCGTTAACCGTTGTACGCGCGGGCGAGTTGTTTACGCCACGGAACGTTTCCGCGAAAGAAACCGGTGCTCGTGACGCGCACCCCCTCCTCCGTCCGCCAAATTTTCCGTACCATAACTCGAGTCGCGTCGCGTCGCGCGCGCGCGCGCTCGCTCCGCCATGTTTCTCGCGCCTCTTGCCGATCGGACGCGAGTGTCGCGCGTCAATTAACAACGGGAGTGTCGAATCGACCGACGGGCGATCGTCTCTTCTGTCATTAGGCGGCGTCGGGATGGCCCGTCGGTCGCACCGCCGCGGAACGTTTTCT
>NW_011961683.1:0-2441 GCF_000949405.1 Vollenhovia emeryi
CCCGTCCTTCCGTCGCTTCGTCCGCGTGCCCGTCTTTCCGTCGCTTAGTTCGCGTGCCCACCCTTCCGTCGCTTCGTCCGCGTGCCCGTCCTTCCGTCGCTTCGTCCGCGTGCCCGTCTTTCCGTCGCTTCGTCCGCGTGCCCGTCCTTCCGTCGCTACGTTCGTGTGTCCGTCTTTCCGTCGCTTAGTTCGCGTGCCCACCCTTCCGTCGCTTCGTTCGCGTACCCGTCCTTCCGTCGCTTCGTCCGCGTGCCCGTCTGTTCGTTCTACCGTCGCTTCGTCCGCGTGCCGGTCTATTCGTTCTTCCGTCGCTTCGTCCGTTTGTCCGTCTTTTCGCCGATCATATTTTAATTGAATTTTAGAATTAGAAATAGAATTACATAAATTTTATTTTTTCAGCAAGTCAATAATGTTGTGCGACGGGCGCTGCAGCAAGAACGAAGACGATTGTATGCCAGTGGATATCAACAAACATGTGGATATCCACTAGCATATATGGCAGCGTCACCGCTCCCGCCGACGCTACCGCTCCCGTCATCGTCACCGCCACCGTTGCCGCCGACGCTGCATCCGATGACGCCGATGACGCCGATGACGCCTATGACGCCGATGACGCCGATGACGCTCCAGCCACCATACATGTATGGTAACTACGGTAGTCATTACTACCGTAGTTACCCATACATATAAAATATATACATATACATATACATACATAAAATACATATAATGTATAATGTATATAAAATATACATATAAAATATATTTGATTATCCACATTTTATAACATTACTTACCTCCAATAAAATTTCCAGATCCAATGCTATTACACTTCAATGTATTATATAATTTAATAGGATTGATATAGCGCCAATCATATTTATTACAGAGAAAGAAATATTTTAATCTTGAATGAAAAATTTTTAAATGTTGAGTAAAATAATAGTATGTACTGTCTTTTGTCGAATATCGTGCCAAGTTCGTGCGTTATAAGACGGAGGGAAAATATATTCTGAACACAAGAATATATGAACTTACTAATGTAAGTTACTCTTGTCTCAATATATATATATTTTTTTATTATTATTATTACTTTATTGCACACGTGTGACCGTTCGAATAGTTAGTTGCTGTGCAACGGATAGCCGCGGGAATTCTAGGGTCCGGCGGTGGGTGTCTCGAAAAGAGAGAGAGTCGGTTTTAAATCTTAACTACCGTATTATATTTTAACACTTAGCATTACATTAACTACTTACAACTAACTTATCGCTAACTTATAACTATCCTTATAACTACGGCCGTTCTGACGGCGGTTCGCTATTTTACAATCTGGCGCTGGGGCGCTTTGAGATCGATGCGCGCGATGGCGATCGATTGGTCGGTATGTCGGCGGCGGCGCGGTATTGGCGGCTCGGTTCGGTGCGTTCGTACGCGGTTCGGTCTGCTCGGACTCGGCGCGGCGCGGCGGTTCGGCGCGGACGGCGCAGGCGCGGTCTGCTCGGTGTCGGCGCGGTATACCGTCTGCTCGCGGATGACAGCTCGTGGTCGCGGTTAGGTTAGGGTCGGTTCGGCGTCGAGCCACTCAACACGTGGCGAGGACTATAAGCTTCGCTCAGTTCGCGATAGCCTATGGAGAGGACGGCCACTCAGCACGTGGCTCGGATCGACAAGGATCTCCCGCTCAGCTCGCGGTTCTCGGGTTGACGCTCAGCACGCGTCAGGATCATAGGCGGGTCGGTGTCTCGCTCAACTCGCGAGGTTAGAGACGGTTCGGACTCAGCGCGTCGTCACCGTCGGGAGACCAGCTCAGCTCGCTGGTCGGGATCTGGTGCTCTCGGTGGATTCTCGCCGGCTTATATACAGGTCGTTTGTAGGTGCGGGACGGAGTGGTGCCGGGGAACTTGTGCGCGGTGGGGAGAGTTCTTTGTTGCTAACGGCACGTTACACCTCCCCCCTGGCAGATCCGGACATTCCACTATGTATGATTTACAGGTTTTATTTTCTTCATCTTACACTTATCGTCGGACGCGGAATTCCCCGCTGCGGAGGCGTTTTATAATCACGGTCCGTCCAGCCGTGCGGTGCCGGTATCGCTGGCCGGGCCGAATGCGCTCCCACGGTATGTCGTCCAGTGGCCCTTGGCATGTGGAGGGTCGTTCGCCGGTGAAATACCCGTACCCGGGTGGTGGTCCGGACGGCGCTGTCTCGGCTCCGGGCGTCGGCGTGGTGGCCGGTGTTGGTGGGGGCGTCGGCAACCCCGGTGCGGCCGGTGTGCCCAGCGGGGGCTGCGACGTCGGTGTGGCGGCTGCGGCCTCGGGTCCCGTGCCTGTTTGTGCCGGCGGCATCGGCTCGTCCTCCAGGTCGGATAGCGACCCAAATAGCTCCTCGAGTTCAGAGGCGAGAGCGGCGGTCGTCTGGGCGGCGGCGTTGTACAGCAGCTC
>NW_011961684.1:0-2441 GCF_000949405.1 Vollenhovia emeryi
CTCTCTCTCTCTTCTCTCTCTCTCTCTCTCTCTCTCTCTCTCACACACACACACACACACACACACACACACACACACACACACACACACACACACACACACACACACACACACACCCCCTCTCTCCTCTTTGTCTCTCTCGACCGTCGCCGCCTCGCGGACGCGAATGTTTTCGGGACGGCGCGAACCCAGCGGGTTAATTCCTGGCGTTTCTGCGGAGACGCGATGCTGCGTAGGCATCGGATCATCTCGCGCCGCGCGACTCCGCGACCGAGATAGGCCCGGCTGGCGTGCCTCGCGCGCATTCCTCGCGGGGCGAAGCGCGACTTTCCGCCGCGGCACCGGCGCGGTGTCGGATGACGCGGACGTACGTCAAAAATGGCCCGAGCCTCTCGGGGGTTCTACGGATAACGACCGTAGAACGATTCCGAAGTCCGCTCTGCTCCCTCCCCTACCTCCGCACGAGATGGCCGTTTAGGGCCCTGGCAGAATTACCGACTCGCAATCTCGAGACAGCGTTTACAAGATACTCGTCCGTTACCGAGAGTCGTGCTGCAGCGGAATTGTCACTCTCGTACGTTTACACGATTATCCTTTGTGTACATATTTAAGATCCGAGACACAAGACAGCGCTCGTGGAAACGAAGCCCGGGCCCAATTTTACCAAAGTTAATTAATCTCGGCTTAATTCACCGTTTGTCTTTTTCCTCTAAAGGTGCAGTTTGAAAGAGGCGAAAGCTTTAAGCCCTTATCTTAATTCGCCCTTTAGACCCGGTACACACTACCGGTGCGCTCGCGCGCCGCTCTATGGTTTGTCTCTTTCTCTCTTTCCCTTCAGTCGCGACTGGAGCGTTACTTATAGCGTGAATACTCGCATTATAAACAATGAAAGAATATTTGGATCGGACCGTGAGCGAATCAGTAGCGTGTATCGGGCTTTAAGGGGATGCTGGAGTGATTCTGCACTTTTGCACCTTTTGCACTTAAAACTGTTTCGTGGAAACATTCGTGTAATATACAAATTAAGGCAGGATACCACCTTTGACTGCGATTTTGGAGGCGTTTTTCATGAATTTTTTTTGCATACAAAGAGTGCGCAGAAACCAAATCGGTTTTAGTCATTCATTAATGTAACTTTAATCTGTAATTACAAACTGAAAAAGTAAAAAATAATCTCTTGTAGGTGGCGCCAAAATACATTCCTTTGGAGGAACACCGTTAGAGGGCGTGTCAAATTCCGCTCTGTACGTGGCTCCTAGAAAAAAATCCAAAAGAATGTTCCTATTAACAACAATATTTTTTAATGCTGTACGTAGGGATTTTACGAAATTTCGATTTTTAAGAAAATGGCGGTCATTTTAACAAAAAGGTCAATTTTTTAGGGTAAACCTTTTTGTCCCTACGTTCCCTACGTACAGCATTAAAAATATTGTTGTTAATAGGAACATTCTTTGGTTTTTTTTATTCATGTAGTATGTGTGTTGCTAACTTATTTTTTATCAGACTTACAAACTTAGTTTCAGTGATGCCACATTGTTCTTTCATTTAGCCGGAATAGCAAGCCGCTTTCGATCTGTACACGTAAGTCATTTAATTTGTATATTACACAAGTGTTTCCGCGAACTGATAGTTTCTAGGTTAGAAAGGTACAAAAGTGCAGAATCACTCCAGCATCCCTATAAAAGGTGTAAATTGGCTTTTAACATCGGAGTCCCTCGAGACCAGCACGCGTCGACTATCGTTACGAAAAGTAACGCGTAAGGTTCAGACTTTGTTTGGACCTTTGGTATTTACGTGATGGCACATGAAAATAGATCGTTTCGCCTGTTGTCGAGAGCGCGCGACAAACGAGGCTCACAAAGGTGTCGGGCCGCGATATTAAAAATGCGGACGCTCCATTAAAATCTACGTTTCGCAAACGACCATTCCACGGCGCGAAATCTTCTTTTTAACGGTAGACCGCGTAAGCGAGAGAAATATCAGCCGGCCAGGGACTGAGGAGCGAATCTTAGATCCCGCCAGGTGCGACCACACCTGTCGAAAGTCAACCCCCTTTTCGCCACGTCCATTTTCACGTTGCATTCGAACGTAACGGCAATTTTTCAAGTTCAACCGAAGGCATTCCGTCCTTATCGTGGAAGTTAACGGAGTAACGGGGGATCGCCCGGTCGCGTTGTATTAACTCGAGGACGATGATTAACGGAGACGCGAGAAGCGAAATACACGGAGAGCAGTGCCAGGAGATAAAAATAATCTCCGAGTGGACGAGCGGAGAGCATGGCCGCGCCACGATTATCTTTCCACTTAGGAGCGCGAATAAAGCGATAACTTGATTATTCTACGCGCGGAGTGTACAGACGGCCGAAATACTGATTAAAATGCTATTCGGCTGCGCGTCTCTCTCTCTCTCTCTCTCTCTCTCTCTCTCTCTCTCTCTCTCT
>NW_011961685.1:0-2441 GCF_000949405.1 Vollenhovia emeryi
GTACTGTAACAGTGCAATATAACCGAATACGACGAGTGCAATGCACTGAAACAGAAGGCATCGATCGAATACGTTGCACTGGGAAAGTTTGCACTCAGTGTACACTAGTGTACATTAGTGCAAGCGACCGAATTCGCTATAAAGATTTGTAAAGTCCACTCGACAGGGAGCGCCCCGCTTTCTTCATTGCTTTGCGTCGTGCGCGAGGAATCACTTCGTTTCAGTAATCGTTACGCTGAGACAAACGTGGGGGAAACCGCTGGCGGCATTGTGGTGATACAGATTTGCATTACTGGGCATTGCTAGGCATTTTTGGGCATTAATTTGGGCATTATAAAGATAAAACAAGATAAATAAAATAAGATAACAAAATTAAGTAATGCCCACCGGGCATTAGTGGGCATTGGTGTACAAGATTTCGGTCAGCGGCTTCTCCCTCGGAAGAAAAATGTCCGATTATATTTAATCGGACATTTCTCTCAGTGTAGTATCGGCAAAGCAGAGAATTTTGTTCACTGAACCGTTGACAGTTCGCAAATCTGTTGACAGCTCCGACGAACTTGGGCGGAGCCTCGGGTAAGTCAACGCGATTTTAGGTTGCCGAGACAAATTACTTATCTCGGCGCTATCCTCGGGTTAAGGGGTTAAAAGGCGGCACGAGAAAGAGAGAGAGAGAGAGAGAGCACGTAAACCAACGTCGCCCGGTGCTTATCGCGTGTGTTTCATAAGTGTCACAATTGTCTCGGGTAGCTCCATTGCGCGACTGGTCACGACACACTTTCATCACGGCCGCGGCCGGCACAACGAGACTTCTGTCGACCTGACGCCAGGTATAGCAGAGCGAGATGGAGATCGCGGTTCCGGCATTCTGCAAAATTGCTCGTTTCGCCATTGAGCCACATAATAGATTTCGCGAATAGTCGCGCTCATTGCTGCGCCGCGGTGTTGTGTAATCTCGCGGCGATTATCGGGCCACCACCCCGTTATTAGAAAGTGCCTTAACGGTTCGGCTGCATACGCTGCGACTAATTTCGTGCCGCGCTATTGCGGCGAAAATTTATATCCGACACCGGATGGGACGGGATAAAAACGATTCGGGCCGGAATCAACGGGCAGGCGCACTCGAGAGGCATTGACTCTAATGTTACGAGTGAAAGTATCGATCTTATTGACCTCGACGAGTTCTGCGTAAAAGTTCGTAAATAGAGTGATTAGAATCGAGCGAATGCAGGTGCACTTCGTTTCAGCTTGCTGAGGAAATTGAAAGTGTTTGTTGCGCCGCTGGAACGTAATTTCTCCGTCCAACGCTTGGATTAATTCGATGAAACGTTTTAACTCTTTTTTCGATATTGGTCGCATTTTTCGTAAAGATAAGATATCGCACGATCAGTTGGCACTTAACTCGCGGTTGGAAAATATTCGAGCGTCTTGAGACGCGACTGTAATTTCTTAATTACAAATTTAACCGATGCAGGAAAATTGTTAAACGACACTAACCGGCAACGTCTAATAAAAGAACTTTATTGCGAAAAATATTACCTCAGCCAGCGTTTGAACCTGGACTTCCCTACATGTCAAACTTGCCTCAGTGGTCGAATTGCTGAGACTAGAGTGTAGGGAAGTCCTGCTTCAACGCCGGGCTGAGGTAATATTTTTCGCAATAAATTTCTTTAATTAGAATTTGCCGGTTAGTGTTGTTTAAGAATTTTTCTACATTGCTTAATCGTGCACTGGCCTTAAATAATTGTCTACGTTAAAAATTTAACGCTGGTTACAGATTGAGCGTTGTCCGATTCAACAATTCTAGGATCGCAATTGGAAATTAATTGCGAGACAAGAGAAATTACGAGCCGCGGACACTGTGAAAGATCGATTTATTGCGGCAAATTGATCGAGCCCCTCAATTCGCGCTGTGGCATTGCGCAAACATTGCGTCACGACGTATCAATCGCTTCGACAACGGAACAGTAGTGCGCCATGCAAAACTTGCCGAGTCTCTCTTTTTCGCTGACAAAAACTGCGGGATACTTCAACCGCGTCACGACGCTTGCATAATACGGTACCGTGTCAAAACATTCGCGCGTTCTTTTTTCTCGTGATATAATCGTGGTGAAAAAGCGATCGGGATTACGCGAGCGAAATTCGGCGTGCGGCGAGTTCGGCGAAAAGAATCTGAAAGGAAGCGTGTAATGCGGACTGCATCGGGAAGAGAGAAATCTGTGTGGTAATTCTGGAGATTAATTCGCGTTGAAATATATACAGGGTGAGTCTTTCCATATCCGACAAAATTTTTGAGAAGGTAGAACGGATCGAGATGAACGGAAAAGTCCTGTACCATTTTGCAATTTTCGTAATAGTTAACGAGTAATTAATTATTAAAAATCGTTATCTTAGGCCGGCCTACCGCCCAATTCGAGCGCGTGGCGAGATGTGCGCATAGC
>NW_011961686.1:0-2442 GCF_000949405.1 Vollenhovia emeryi
GGATGTGAGTCCAAATTCATATTTGGCAGAACTTGGAATGGACTCCATGATGGCCGTGGAAATTAAGCAAACTCTGGAACGAGAATTCGACATATTTTTCTCTGCGCAAGAGTTACGAAATCTTACTTTTACCAAGCTCAGTGAGATATCCAATGCAAGTGCAGATAATACGCAGGATATAAATAAACTGGATATTGTGCAGCCAAACTTGAAATTTTTAATTGGTGTTATAAAAGACAAAGATTTCATTTCAGAAACTTGTTTAGATTTCTCGACTAAAAGACAGAAAACTACAACCGAAGTATTTCTCATACCAGGTATCGACGGATGTGGAACTGTATTCAATCATTTAGGGCAAAATATTAACTTCTCAGCAAGGGCCCTGTGTTATTATACAAACAACATCGATGCTACAGACATTATATCAGACACGAGTGATCATCTTATAAACGTAATCAGTAATTTTATATTCTATTGAACAAAGAAGTGTTTTTATTTAAGAGATATATAGTTAATCAGATGATTTTGATATTCTTACAGCATATATTACCAAAACTGACAGCTGGAAAAGATTTCATAATGGTAGGGTACTCCTTCGGGTCTATTATCGCAATTGAACTAACGAAAAGATTGGAAGCTATGAATTTTAAAGGACGGCTTATTCTCATCGACGGCGCTCCTGAGCAATTACGAACACTATATCAAGAGTGCAGTTTTGCAATTTTGGATGATACAGATCTCCAGAATATTGTTTTAATCAATATTATGGAAATTTATTCAGCAGGAGATACTGAAAAAGTATACTTGTTTCTTGAGCTTGAAATTATTGTTACCTTTCTTATATTTAAACATATTTTAATCTTCTTTGTGTGGTAGTACCAGTATCAATTTTATTACTCTTTCTCACAATATTTGGTTTTAAAAGTATATTTTATATTTCCAAGTTACTTATTTATAAATACAAACTTTCTTAAGAGAATAAAATGCAATTTGGTAGATTCTAACGGAACTGAAGAAATACAAGACCTGGGAAAAGAAATTTAGTATCTTCGCCAAAGAATTTTTAGCTACGAACACGTCTCTCTCACTCGAAAATTTAAAAACACTGTGCACAACAGTATATAAATATTCATCAGCTATTCCGCAATATGATTCTTCTACGCTGACACCTATGAAGTCTTCCATAATGTTGTTAAAAGCTACGAACCCGTTGCTTAGATCCGTGATTGAAGAGGATTATGGTTTGCAGGAGGTATCTTTAAAACACTACGCTAATCTGTATTTGATAATAAATTTCAAATTTCAACAAATTATTTGTTACTAACATACATAATTATTTAAGATAACTCAAAATGTGGTGAAAATACATTCCATTGAGGGTACTCACGTGACAATATTAAACAGTGAGAAAATAACAGCTGCGATTAATGGAGAGCCGCCATTTGCAATTTAATGTTTTAAGTTATTTATAATTTTATTTCAAATTTACGTCCGTTATAAAACTTATAGCAATCTGCATGGTGCATGGTTTATATGTATCTACACGGTGTATGGTTTATATATCAAATATATTTTAACTCCGTTATTTATTCAGGAATACATAATGACTGTCTCTTCGGGACTCAATCTCCAAATTCATAATTCAAGTATACAGGGTGAGTCACAACATTTGTGCCAGAGCTCGTGAGAAGGTAGAACGGATCGAGATGAACAGAAAAGTTCTGAACCATTTGCAATTTTCGCAATAGTTAACGAGTAATTAATTATCAAAAATCGTCGTGTTTGCCCTGCCCACTGTCCAAGACGCGGGAGCGGCGACGTAAGCTTGCCGGCAAGCAACGGCGAGCTGTCCCCCCCCCCCCCCCACGCCTGGCAATATCGATCGCCGGGCGGTCACATCTCGCCACGCGCTCGAATTGGACAGTGGGCAGGGCAAAGACGACGATTTTTTATAATTAATTACTCGTTAACTATTGCGAAAATTGCAAATGGTTCAGGACTTTTCTGTTCATCTCGATCCGTTCTACCTTCTCACTAGCTCTGGCACAAATGTTGTGACTCACCCTGTATACAGTGTGTTATGTAATACCCGCCTCAATGCTTATTGTGGGATAGAGTGGACTAGACTAAGTCGAAAAGTCCTGTACCACTTTGCAGGTCTTGCAATAGTTAACGAGTTATTAATTATTAAAAATCGCTGTCTTAGGCCGGCCCACTGCCCAATTCAAACGTGCGGCGAGATCGTTACTAGGCCCGCGGAGAGTTGTTTATTACAAGCGACAATGGCGAGCGTCGCGTCACGCTGGACCGCCGCCGTGCATTTCTGACACACACACAGCCCCGCGCCCTTCTTTAATAACAATAAAACTTAAATAAGAAAATTAAAAACATTTTTTGAACCTAAGTATGTTATACGTGCATAGAAAAATATCAATTTTGCTT
>NW_011961687.1:0-2443 GCF_000949405.1 Vollenhovia emeryi
AGCGTGTATCGTGGTCAATTGCAACGTGGCCAATCGGGACCGTGGTCAATATCAACGTGGTCGATATTAACGTGGTCAATCGGGACTGTGGTCAATATTGACGTGGCCAAACGGGTGCCACTCCCTTGAATAAGTTCGCTGTTTCCTAACAGACGGTATTTCCAGGCCTATGTTACGATTTGTAAAATCAATGTTGATAAGATATTGCAAAAACGTCTACTGGCCGCTGAATTGTAATGTCTTGTAAATGTTACAATTCAATATTCAGAAAACCTTGTTAAATTATAATAAGGTAACATTGGTCGAGTTAACAGAATATTTTTTATTGGAAGTGCTGAAATTGAATTATTCTTCTAATCCAATCTTAGCTCAGAAAATTTCTAACCGTTGCAATATTATTGTACATATCCCAGGCAACACGTGTTAGTTTAAAATACGTTTCTTAGATATGTCTAATGTCTAAAGCCCACTTTACACGATCTATAAATCGCAACAGAATTCGAGACAGAATTCCATTTAAAAATTTTATGTATCGTGTAATACAGAAAACATTTGAACAATCAGAATTATAATTATAAAGCTCCAATTCTGTAAATAGAAAAGATGCATCAAATATGTGTAGTGCATGAAAATGTGTGATGTAGACATTTGATGACAATTCGAATTATGAATTTTATCTCCGCCAAGGTACATCAAATCTTAGAATGAATTAGTAATGAAACTTATAATTAAATAAAACTACAAAAGGGGTGATATCACGTAAAAAACTTACCTTTTTAAAAAAGGTAAAAAAGTACCAAGTCTAAGCTCCAATTCAACCGATTATATTTTGTTACTCTATCTTTTTTGCAAAAGTATAATCTCTACAAAAATATCTTTACTGCAAAAGTATCTTCTTTACAAAAATAGTGTCTCCACAAAAATCTTCTGTACAAAACTATCTTCTCTACAAAAGTAATGATATCAACAAATTGCGCCAAATAAAACAGCGGATATTTATAAACTAGTTGCTTTAGCATTAGTTTTTGATTAAAAAATGTTATATTTCTTAAAAAATCACACTAAAGATTTTATTGGAAAAAATAATCAAGTTAATAATAAAACACCGATGAAAAGAATAGCAACTGTTTAGAAATTTAGAACCTCTGTATCTGTTCAGGCGAATTAAGGCGTGTGTCTATGACGCTAGTACTTGGTCCAAGTTCTAGTTTTGAGGAATGCGTAGCCAATCAACTTGCAGCTTTTGTGGAACAGCTACATTGATTGGCTACATATTTCGCGGAATTAGAACTTGGACCAAGTACTAGCGTCATAGACACCCGCCTTAATTCGCCTGAACAGATACAGAGTTTCTAAATTTCTAAACAGTTGCTATTCTTTTCATCGGTGTTTTATTATTAACTTGATTATTTTTTCCAATAAAATCTTTAGTTTGATTTTTAAGGAATATAACATTTTTTAATCAAAAACTAATGCTAAAGCAACTAGTTTGTATAAATATCCGCTGTTTTATTTGGCGCAATTTGTTGATATCATTACTTTTGTAGAGAAGATAGTTTTGTAGAGAAGATATTTTAGTAGAGACGATATTTTTATACAGAAGATTTATGTGGAGACACTATTTTTGTAAAGAAGATACTTTTGCAGTAAAGATATTTTTGTAGAGATTATACTTTTGCAAAAAAGATAGAGTAACAAAATATATTCGGTTGAATTGGAGCTTAGACTTGGTACTTTTTTTACCTTTTTTTAAAAAGGTAATTTATTAAACGGACCACACGGTATTTTACTCAAACGCCCAGAGTGTTCGATCACGTGATATTCCACCCCCCCACGCGTACATCCGTTCCCCGAGTCTCTCGTCGCAAAAGTCCTCTCAGCCCTGCTTCCAACCGCAGCGGTCCAGCGAGCTCTCCTAACGAGAATCGCGAACATTTTTTGGTCCTTCGAGCCGGATTGCGGCGAGGCTCTCGGACGGATTAGCTCAACCTCATGGCGATCACGTGATCGGCGGCGCGCAAAGATACGGTCCCACTCATTGATCACGTGATCTCACGATCCTCTCACGTAACTCTCATCGGCCGGCGAGACCCGACAGACACACTCACGCTTGCCGGACATCTCATTCCCCAAGTTCACCGGGGAGTATGCCGCATGGCCTGCCTTTCGAGATCTCTTCTCAAGTCTGATCATCTCGAACGAGCAGCTCACAACCGTGGAGAGACTTCATTATCTCCGCTCGGCACTCATACACAGGGGCACTTAGCGATCGTGTGATACCACGGCTCTCTCACGTGTCATCTCACCATGTCGGACGATCATAAAACGGGCAAGGCGGACCGCCCGGTGACTCAGCAACTGGAACTGCGGCCGGGAGATCGCTTATCCTCGAGGACGGCGTCTCCGGTTCGGCTCTCCACGGAACTCGCCCTGAAGGTGCAGA
>NW_011961688.1:0-2444 GCF_000949405.1 Vollenhovia emeryi
TGTCAACCACCGCCCAGCCCCTCTACCGTTAGGCGAGCTAGCCTGCCCGTGACGAAGGCCGATACCGATCGTTCGTGCAATTTGGCGAATATCGCGACGTGACGCGTGCAAGACCGCGTCTGGCGCCCAATCTTCGCGTCGAGCCTTCGGCTTTCGGCACGGTACGCGCGGAGCTACCGAGATCCTGTTCCTTTCCGGCGCGTTATCATTTTCCCCCCTTTGGTTTTTGACGACGACTCGATCCGTCCGCATCCCGCGCTCCTCGCGCCCGGCGACCGCACTCCCGCCGTCGGCGCGCCCCTCCGATCAAGACCCGCGCGCGACAGCGAGAGCGGGACGGCAACACCCGTCCGTCCACGTATAACGGGAGGACGGAAGAAATTAAGAAAAGAGAATACTCGTCGCAATATGAATATTGCAGGATCCTCTTATCATTGCGTTTATACGAACACGATATAAGTTTCATTGATGAGATCGGATTGAACGTCTCTATTTCACGTACGCAATACGCCTACAATTTTGTTCTTTGCTAATGAAAATACGAGTAAACAAAAAGTTTCGCGACGAATAGGCGTATGTGAAATCGAGGTTCAGATCTGGCTTCGTTTTTCAATTTCGCTCAATGTAATAAATTACATTGTAACAAATTTTACAATGTAAAAAAACAGCCATCGCGTTGCCAAGAATGGCCGATTTTTTAATAATTGGACAATAGTACGCTTAATAATAAAATTTCTTTTTGCGCTCCAGTTTTTTTTTGCGCTGAGTTTTCAATATAGTTCATATTAATTGAAAGCCTCCGATTAAAATGAAATACATATTTCTATTAATAAAAATGAACAACGATTTCACAGTATTTCCTTTGTGTATTCAGTATTTGTAGTCAGCAATCGAAGAGACAGTTTTGTGATTCTTTAGTTAGTCTCGCAGAATACGGAGCTTCGCACGTTCGCGTTATTTCGATGAAAAATTAATGCAATAACAGTATGGTACTGCGTAAAAATCGCCTTTGAGCGCCTCTAATGTATCTACACAGTTTCCACTATAGAACTTTCTTTCGCTTCCCCTATGAAACACAAAGGCCTACGTATCTCTTTGTTCACGTTTTCTTTGTTCTCCCGTTACACCAAGCCTCAATAACAAAGCAACAAAATGTGTTAAATCAAGTTCATCGGTGAACCTCCCGCGGCGTTTTTTACGCTAAGAGAAATTCACACCGATTTAGGAAATGCTATCGTTAAAAGCCAATAAAAAAGTGAGTCACTCTAAATTTAAATGAGTATCCGTTGCCAATGATTGTCTGAATCATTGATAAAAGATGCTCGCCACACTATCACTTCGGCAAACCTTTTTTTTTCTCTAATCTGGATAAAGGATGACTAACTAAGTATCTCAAACATATCGCGATATTTTCGTTGCGAAACACTTTGTTGCACCGATAGCTTCTGCGATGTCACCATCAATCGATTTTTTCTGTAGATTGCGCTGATGATAGATAAGAGAGATTTATTGAATCAGTATTAATACTAATAGCTGTCGACGTCAAATTTGCTTCTGATAAAACAGATATTATAACGGCACTCTTAACATTTTTCAGGTGCACTATTATCAGAGGAAAGTCTCCAATTATGAGATACGTTCCTAATATGAGATAGCAGAGTTTCTGTTAAATTTATTAATTTATATAAATTTTGTGAAAAACAAACCAATAAATTATGTCTATTTTTCACGAAATTTAAGGGGATGCTGGACTGACTAGAATTACCGACATGTAGTGTTGCTCACCGCATTTCGAATTGGCTTTACAGAATGAAAAATCCTTTAATGTGCTTAAAGTACATACTCAAAGAGCGAGCAAGCTGGTCAGTTTGAGACTAAAAACGACAAAAAATTATAAAAAATAACTTGTTGTTGCACGTTGCTGACTGTTTTCGAAGAACGTTGGCTTATTTGTACCAATCGAAAGCACCATGCTCTTCGTTTAACATCAGGGAATAGTGTCAAATCATAAAAACTAAGATTGAAGGCCTCAGAAGAAACTTAGGCTGGATTCAGACTGAACGCGATGAGCGATGAGCGACGAGCGATATCCAATGGGCGTACAGAGTACATGGGAAAGCGTATAGTTTTCCTATAAAGACTGTACGCCCATTGGATATCGCTCGTCGCTCATCGCTCATCGCGTTCAGTCTGAATCCAGCCTTAGGTGTACAATTTTATTTAGGCAAATACGTATATTTTTATGCTCGCGATGCGTCACGGAATGGCCGTGACTAGGTGCTAGCTCTTCCAACAGATGGCGCTGCAATCGTACACACATATACAAATGTATACCAGAGAGTGTGACCACACAAAGAGAGAGGACGTATGTACGTGTGCGATGAAAGCTTCAGCCAGCTGCGGACAAAACATGTCTCTCTCTCTCTCTCTCTCTCTCTCTCTCT
>NW_011961689.1:0-2445 GCF_000949405.1 Vollenhovia emeryi
GATAATAAACTGAAGGGTCCTTGCCGAATTCTAGCAAGCAACGTCTTCCTGGGTATACGTCAACAGGGTTATGGTCCGTTTCTGTTACGTGGGATCCAAGTCGCTCGGACTTCAAGGGGGCTCGAGAGACGTCGTTGGTTCTAAAGTCCTCAGCTAAGTTCGCTGCTGCTGATGTCTTCTTTAATGTCTGGTCACTTTGAATGTCCGCTCAACTCTGAGCATGACACGTCTGGTCTCGTTGGATGTTACCGCTCAACTCTGCGGTCAAGACGTCTGTTCACTTCGGATGGTACCGCTCAACTCTGCTCTTCCTCTTCGTGGGCTTGGTCTGGTGGTTGGTGGAGGTGGTTGAGAATGGAGGGGCATGCAGGCCATGTGCACGGAAGATGATGCGTATTGCAGTCCAGATACCTAAGGCTATCTTGAAGGTCCGGAAGTTGATGTCTACGGCCACCTTATATTTCCCTTTATGATATTCTATATGCCGCCTGATTAGATACTACGGGTCCGCTAGCCTTGAGCACTCAATAAGACTTCCTCAGGGTGCATATGCACTCAAGGTAATACACTGAGGTAAGTGGAAATCCTGTTAAATGCTCAAGTTCGAATGCCGATTTCGGCGGATTCGGCATTAGTACCTGACGAATTTTTAATACATAAATAGCGGTTTCTTAATTTTTAGTTATCTCGAGAACTATAAGGCGTAGAACCTCCGAGTCTTTTTTATACCCTTAATTACATCGGATTCTATACCATATAAACAATTTATTGTAACTTTGCAACGGTTAAACTTTTGGGAATTCTTTCTGCGCAGCAATTGTTATTTAAATACGTTGCAAATTATCGTTATTTTTAATTTTTAAATTTTAAACATTAATTTTCTATTTTGAAAACCAAAAGAGATGTGTGAAAAATCTTTATGCTATATTTGTTAGTCAAGTTAATTGAAAAATTGTAGGTGTTTAGATTTTTTTTAGGTCTTATAGTTTTCGAGATATATCTTATTTTTACTATTTATCAATAATAACAAAAATTTCTTATTGCGCCTTCTGCTAGATCTTAATAAGCTCTATAATTTTGGTCCTCTTAAGTTTTGTCCTATCTCGCACCGTTCTCGCGATACTCGCGATAGTATCGGCGCTAAAAATTGGAAAATTCATTTGTATGCCATATAATTGATATTATATGGCACAATTTTCGAGATATAAATTATTTGTTGTAAGTTACATAATTTCGAAATTTTGACATTCGTCTTAATAAGCGCTACAACTTCGGTATTATAACTATTGTTCTATATCGTGCCGTTTCCTAGATAAAAATTATTGAAGTTTATAGCTCTTTCTCTCTCTCTCTCTCATACCCTCTCTCTCGCACTCGCGTTGCTGCTGTGGATCTTTAAATTTCATTATTTCGAGAACTATGAGGCGTAGAGGCTTCGGATCTTTTTTAGTACCTTATTTACATTGAATTCTACATCCTATAAACAATTGGTTGTAGTTTTGTAACGGTTAATATTTCTAAGATGTTTACCACGCAACATATGTTATTAGGGCCTATTAAAGACTATTATAATTTTTAATTTTAAATTTTCAAAATTTTATTTGTTAATTCGAGAACCGATGAAGATAAAAAAATAATTTCCTTCTTGTATTTGTTAGTTAAGCTAATTGTAAAATTAAAGCCTTTCGAATTTTATCCAAGTCTCATACTTCTCGAGATATAACCCTTTTTCTATAGTTTAGATAATTTTAAAATTTTGATATAACAACTTCTTTCGGGCTTCACGAGCGCTACAATTTTGGTCCTTATAACTATAGCTCTAAGTCTCATCGCTTTCCAGATATTAACTAACATTTTGATTTTTGTATAATAATTTTAAAATTTGATATAATAACTTCTCTCTATCTTAACGAGTGCTGTAATATTGGTTGTATAACTATGGCTCTAAGTCTTACTGTTTTTCAGATAATAATTAAAATTTTATAATAAACAACCATACGTACAAACTGCTAATTAATTCTAAGTACATAAGCTCTTAAGGTAATAGATATATGAAAAATAATAAATTGCACTGAGGTATATCGTGCAATTTGAACAATTGTTAATATAAAGTATATATGTATATATGGTAGTAACATCATGTGCAGCATGGGAATAGTATAGAAAGAATAACTGACATATTATAAAGGGTAACGCATAATAAGAAACTACATATATATATAAGTAATATTATGTATGGCATATAAATGGTATCCCTATAATGATACGCAACTGTAGTATTTTAATAATAAGGGGTAATAAAATACACTACTCAAAAAAAAATAGGGAACACTTTTCATACCCCAAAAATTGGGCTATTTTCAAACCACTGTAACTCGGCGAAAAATAATCGTAGACACAAAATTAAACAAGCATTTTAAAGCTTGAAGTTTCAACTTTAAAACA